>NC_041745.1:25054376-25344376 GCF_004115215.2 Ornithorhynchus anatinus
GACCATCTAGAAACCTAGGTGACCACAGCTCCTTAAGTGTTGTGAGTGCAGGATGCTAAGACAGAAAAAACTGATGCTCACCTTCAAGTGAGCCAACGGGGATCTCACCCTACGCAAAGTTGCACAGCTATACAATTGTTGGATTGCAGAGTCCTAATACCTAAACTGCAGCAAATCCATCTCCCCCGGTCAACTTTGTCGTAATGTTATTTGTTAAGTGCTAACTGTGCACCTTCCCAGGGACGAATTTCACATGTTCCCTGTTCCTCAAGGGACTCCTAGTGGATAGAGCCGAGGCCCGGTAGTCAGAAAGACGTAGGTTCTAAACTCCGGCTATGCCACTTGTCTGCTGTGTGACCTTGGGCAAATCACCTCACTTCTCTGTGCCTCACTTATCTCATCTGAAAAATGGGAATTGAGACTGTTATAGCCCCATCTGGGACAGGGACTGTGTCCAGCCTGATTTGCTTCTATCCACTCCAGCGCTTACTACAGTTGCCGGCACATAGTAAGTGCTTAAATACCGCTATTATAATTATTATAATACAAATAGCAGGGAAGAGACTGAAGACAGACACATGAGGAGCAATGGAACAATAAAGCCCTAAGACAACATAAAAGAGAAAACAAATTCACAAAATAAAAAGAAAAATCAGGAAAATGCTGCGGCTAGAGAAATTTCGCCCGGTTTATACGCTTAGCCACAGTGATCGCTACGGCGGCCACCAGTCTTCCCTACGTTTCTATTTATTGCCATTGTTCTCTGTCTCCCCCGATTTGACCGTGAGCCCGTCAAAGGGCAGGGACTGTCTCTATCTGTTACCGATTTGTACATTCCAAGCGCTTAGTACAGTGCTCTGCACATAGTAAGCGCTCAATAAATACTATTGAATGAATGAATTTCGTGAAGGTGTCAGGCTGAGAGTTCTTTTCTTTTTCCCTCTGGGGTGATGAAGGCATAATGGGATGGAATCATTCACTCAATTGTATTTATTGAACACTTACTGTGTGCGGAGCACTGTACTAAACACTTGGGAGAGTACAATATAACAACAAACAGACACATTCCCTGCCCACAACAAGCTTACAGTTAAGAGTCTCCTCGATGGCACAGGGGGCTGGTTTCCAAGGAAGCACCAAAGCAGTCTGATGGGAAGAACACCCGGCGTATTCAGCTGCAGCTTATATCCCCACAGACCAGCATGCCAAGAGCACTTCTTTGGAAAACTGCCCCGACGACTGCTCTTTAGCTGAGGTCCCGATGTCCCAGTCTACTCAGGCCTGAAGGATTACAGTTTTGGTAACTTCAGGTAAATGTAAAAAATAGTATTGTCAAAATCTGCAAATTTGATCTTGATGATTGCTCCAAAATGTCTTTAGGCCGGTTAATTATGCATTTGCCATTGTGCAACCTATCAGTTGCAGAGAAATGACAACTCTGATTTAAGCAAGCATCAGAACTGTAAGAAAATAGCATAATAACTCTTGTCAAGAGACACTGACATGTAAGCATCCACACTGCATGATTTCTTTCAGACTCTGTATTTGTGGGGGGACAATTTTCCATTGTCCGGAAGTATTAATTAGCCATTCCTACAAATAGAACTAAATTAGGTAGTAATAGATTGCTTGAAAGAAAGGCACGTTAAACATTACCTAAAAGTCCATTGAAACCCACAATACAATTCAGAGTTGCAAAATGCCTGTTAGTTAGTTACTCACGTATTTAACATTTGGGGTCCTTTCTTGAATTCTAAGTAATCTACTAATCAGAATATCCGTGAACATTCTAGATTTATTTATTGAACTCAAGACAAAAGCCTGGGCCTTTGCTTTGATATAATATTAACAAATACTGATATGACAACTTGGTAGTCCTAAGAGAAGTCACGCCTGTACACCAAATTCAAGTATGATGAAACTTTTTAGAGAATGTAGAAACAAAACCCTATAATTGTGGCATCTGTTAAACATTTACTACATGCTAAACACTGAGGTAGATATAAGATAAATGATAATGTTGGTATTTGTTAAGCGCTTACTATGTGCCGAGCACTGTTCTAAGCGCTGGGGTAGACACAAGGGAATCAGGTTGTCCCACGTGGGGCTCACAGTCTTCATCCCCATTTTCCAGATGAGGTAACTGAGGCACCGAGAAGTTAAGTGACTTGCCCAAAGTCACACAGCTGACAAACGGCCGAGCCGGGATTTGAACCCATGATCTCTGACCCCAAAGCCCGTGCTCTTTCCACTGAGCCACGCTGCTTCTCTGACAGGGGTCCCATCTCTGTCCCATCCAGAGGTCTCAGAGGGAGGTTTTTCCACTGATGCTGTATCTGTGTCCCTTTGTCTTTCAGAAGTTTACGCTTAGCTGGTCGGTTTTGGAAAACTGTAAGGGCACTGGGTGGCGATAGTCTTTTCTACCTTTATGGAGACTTCTGAGCACCTATGAAACACGTTCTTCCCACAGTAAGTCCTCAGTAAATACCGACCGCTAAGTGACTGGCTGGTGAAATGCTTATGGGCAACTAGGTCCCGAGTGGCATCAGCCTCCTTGTAAAGTCTAGTCCACAGAGTCCCTGAAAAAGCTTACCTCCTATACCTCGTGCAGAGGCTTTGCACTGATTTCAGAGCTGTCCCAGAGAATTGCGTCTATACAGAAAGTCTTGGATGCGATTGGTTCTGGAAAATGAGCTCATAAGATGTACAAAAATAGTTAGATAATAATCATACTGGTATTTAAATGCTTACTATATGACAAGCACCATTCTAAGTGTCAGGGTAGATACAAGGTAATAGGGTTGGAATCAGTCCCTTGTCTCCATGGGTTCACCGTCTTAATCCCCATTTTACAGATGAGTTAACTGAGGCACAAAGAAGTTAAGTGACTTGCCCAAGGTCACCCAGCAGACAAGGGGCAGAGCCAGAATGAGAACTAAGGTCCTTCCTACTCCCAGGCCTATCCTTTATCCACTAGGCCATGTTGAATTGTGCACTGCTATTAGGTAGGTTTTCCCAAGATATTTGTTCCATGGGGGGATTTTTTTTCCCGAATTAATCTCCCTTGGACTTTAGCTGTCAAGTCCTAGCTTGTGTATGACCAAGTGAGGGGCCAGAGAGAGGCCAAGGAGGTAGAGAGTAACCATTTTCTGTTTTTCCAGCCCAATAGCCATGTCAAAATCCTCCCAATCCCCAATCAGTCATTTGGGGTTCTTCAAGAAGGAGAATCAATCCATCAATCAATCGTATTTATTGAGCACTTACTGGGTGTAGAGCACTCTACTAAGCGCTTGGGAGAGTACATTGTAACAATATAACACACATCCCCTGCCCACAGCAAGTTTACAACCTAGATCGGGAGACACACATTAATATAAATAAATAAATTGCAGATACGTGCCTAAGTACTGTGGGGCTGAGGTGGGGGTGAGGGGGCGGAGGGAAGGAACGGGAAAACTGGCTTCCAGTCCTTCCCATTGATCGCATTTGGGAAATTTCTGAGGATGGAAACACATTAAAGCCTCTCTCTCTCTCTCTGTCTCTCTCTCTCTCAAGAGAAGGAGAAATGCATTTGGAGGGAAAAATCCAGAAATTGCCTGCTCTAGGATCTTTGATCATTTAGGAAATGTTTCCTTTCTCCTTCTCTCTTTGGCCAGAGAATCCCTCCTCCGGACTCAGCCCATCAGCAGGGTCTGGTTGAAATCCCAATCGGACTCAACCACATCCAAACAATCTTAAAAGAAGTATTTATATATTTAGTTCTATTGCCCATTTATGCTATTATTTAAAGGGGTTGCGGCAAAGGGCAAGGCTTATTAAAACCGAGAGAGAGAGAGGTAAGAAACTCATAATAGGATTTTCCATGTGGAACGATCATCTTATCTAATACGTCTGAAAATGTAATCCATTACTACTAATTACCATGCTGGCGTTGAAATACGGGATCACACTTCCTCCAGATCCAGATAGGAGCCAAATATCTCCCTTCATTGTTCCTTTTTTTCTTCTTTTTTGCCCATCCCTCCTCCTCCTCCCTCCTCCCCCTTTTCCGAAGAGGAAATTTAGCCCTTCGGACATTAGCAGAGAAGGGCCCAGGGTCTCCCTATCGTCCTAAAGCAGAAGCTAAACAATATTAGCCAATCATTTTTGATAGATGAAGCATGGAAATTAGTTCCAGAGTTTAACTGATAACTGAAACCACACAGTTACATTCCATTATGGCAGCCTTAATTGATGAGCTCATTAAGCCCATTATTAGAGAAATTGATTTCAAATAGGCACTTAAAACTGGCTGGCAAAAGAAAAAGGTGAAGAGATACCATACAATGCGAAGAAAGTAACTAAAATACATAATGAAGCAAGTAATTTTATAGGTTTGTTTAATGAAAGCCTCAAGAGCATATTAGTTGCTGTGTGGATTTTAAACACTCATTTTATGTACTAATAAAGCGCCCGTAGATTGCATCCATTAATGGGAAGGTCTGAATGCCTCCTATCTTTAATGCAGCTCTGCTACTAATTAATTAATTAACCCCAGCCAGAGCAATCAATTAGTTAGTCATGCAGAATCGACACTTTGAGGATCCACCTAGCCTTGCTGGGAAGCGGCGAGATTGCTGGGACCAGGAAGACCCTTGGAAATTTTTTTTTTTTCCCCCAAAGCAGCCGGCGATTGGCCGTTAATGCTGCCCGGTGAGCATTCTGTACTTTTATTACTTGCTCCAGTAAGAGCTTGGCATTTACTTTTCCTAGTCCATTTGACCTATTCCTATGGTTTTCCAGGGAATGTAAATCCAAGGAATTTCCACAGAAGGGCCTTTGAGAAATAAAGTACAGGAGCCACAGTTGGGCAACTAACTCTGCAGCCAAAATTGACTGCTCCCCTCAGTGAATCCTAGCAGTCTGCTAGACTACAGTGAAGCTGGAAGCCTTTGAAAGATTGCCCAGAAGAACAGTAACGGTGAGGTTTTGTAGGAAACAAATTCTAAAGGAAAATATAAGGAGGTGCATATATTTATATTCATTCAACAGTATTTATTAGAAGCCTTTGAAAGATTGCCCAGAAGAACAGTAATGATGAGGTTTTGTAGGAAACAGATCCTAAAGGAAAATATAAGGAGGTGCATATATTTTTTTACACCCATAAAGTCGAAATATCAAAGAGCTTCTTCTGTTTAGGTACAGACATCCCATTTCTGGCTTGCTCCATGGTAAACCAGACTATATAATATTTATAATTGTAGTATTTGTTGAGTGCTTACTTTGTGGCAAGCACCGTTCTAAATGCTGAGGAGGATAGAAAATAAACAGGACCGACACAGCCCCAGTTCCAAACATGGCTCGCAATCTAAGTAGGAGGGACAACAGGTACTAAATCCCCATTTCACAGATGAGATAATAGAAGCACAGAGACGTTAAGTGACTTGCCCAAAGTCACACAGCAGGCAAGTTGCCAAGCTAGGATTAGAACCCAGGTCTTCTGACTCCCAGGCCCTTGTTCCTTCACTAGACCATGTTGGCTCCTCTACATATCACAGTAGTTGAAGTCCCTCCAATTGACTACTGTTGTTTCACATTGGGCTTGAAAGGTAAAAAGAGATAGAGTCTAGATTATTTCCCCCCTCTTTCTTTCCTTCAACCCCCATTACCCCATATTTAACCAACGTAATTCTTCTCTACCACCCGACTTTGCCCTGCCTTGAAATTGAAATCTCCTCCCGTGCGACTGAAACTCCCCTGAGTCCCCGCTCCAGCCCAGAAAGGACTTAAATGCCAGTAATATGAGGATTTTTCACTTTTAGAAGACTGAGAAACCATAGTTGAAGTTTTGGGGACTGCCAAACTAAGCTGACAAGAGCCTGCAACTTCCTCTTCTAGCCACAGAGCCATACTGTTCCTGCCATATTTATTTCTGTCCTTGCTAATTATATATTTTGTTTGTCACCAACTGCCCTTCACTCTCTCTTAATCTGAGCCCCTTGGGGGCCAGGTATCATGTCTATAGCTCAGCAGCTATTTTCCTAGCACTAGAACAGTGCTTGTCAGCAGTAGATGTTTAATAAATACTAACACTATTACTAGTTGACTTTCTGATTTTGAAATTATGGCTAACAATGTATGCTTTCTCTGAACATTTTTTTAAAATTTATTCAAGAACGATAGCATTAAAGAATTCGGTTAACTACTCTTGGAAGGAAGTTTGAGATTGCACAAGGAATTTTGCCTTTCACATGAAGAAATGACTACCCACCACAGTGATTCCCAGCACGGCATTCAGAAATGCACAATAATTTCTAAATGAATTTTGAAAGAGAGATGGCAGTGCTAAAGACAGGGATCTGAAATTCAAGAGAGTTTCAAATGGCAAGACAATAGAAAGGAAAGCTTTGTCTATTACAAAGCAAAATGTGCTAAAAAAAATGTTACAGGCTGGATGGCTCAAAGTCGTTTCGGGAACGATGACTGAGGCTGCACCTATCCATGAAACGTGAAGTGAAAAACTTGACTTCTAGACTGTTAGCTTGTTAAGGGCAGGGAATATGTCTGTTTTATTCTTTTATTGTACTCTTCCAAGCAATTATACAGTGCTCTGCAAACGGTAAGCCCTCAATAAATAAAATTGACTGACAATTATCTGTTTTTAAGTTTCTTAAAGGTAGGGGCTGTGACTTCTTATGAGGGGCACAAAATTTTCATATTGAGCATAGGACAAACTTGGGGATGAAACTTTGAGGGGGCAGTTCCTGGAGGAGCCAGGGTTTCTTTTTAATGGTATTTGTTAGACAATTATTACGTGCCAGGCACTATTCTAAGTCCTGGGGTAGATACAAACTAATCAGGTTGGAAAAAGTCCCTTTCCCATAAGGGGCTCACAGTCTTAATCCCCATTTTACAGATGAGTTGACTGAAGCACAGAGAAGCGAGGTGACCTGCTCAGTTTTACACAGTAGACAAGGGGCAGAGCTGGTTATAGATCCCAGGTCCTTCTGACTTCCAGGCCCGTGCTCCATCCGCTCGGCCATGATGCTTCCCTTATTGAGTGCTTATTGGTTCTTAATGGGTGCTTACTGTGTGCAGAGCACTGTACCAAGCAATTGGGAAAGGACAATACAACAAAGTTAGTAGACATGATCCTTACCCATGAGCCCCTTCTGATCTACAAGGGGAGACCGACAACAAGAAATTTTCAGAGAGAGGATATGCAATATGTGGATTCATTCAATAGTATTTATTGAGTACTTACTATGTGCTGAGCACTGTGGATATTTTTGCAAGCTTAGGTGAGTATCAAAGGGCGTAAGGGAGGGGGGTGCGGGTCTTTGAGGGGACTGGGGTGGAAGGAGTAGAGACGAAGGGAAGAAAAGAGGGAGGGTGACAAAGGATGGAAAAAGAGAAAGAAGGCTAAATAAAAGGTACAAAATGTGGAGGATTACTCCATTTCACCATCACTTCCCATCTGGTCATCGGTGGGCCCCAACTCTGAACACGAGTGGCCCCCTCCATCCAGGCCCCCAAATCGCCCCCTGCATGCCTCATATCCGCTTCCTTCTAGTGGATAGAGCAAGGGCCTGGGAGTCAGAAGGTCACGGGTACTAATTCTGGCTCCGCAACTTGCCTGCTGTGAAACCCTGAGCAAGATACTTCACTTCTCTGGGCCTTGGTTACCTCATCTGCAATATGGAGATTAAGACTCTGAGCACCATATGGGACAGAGACTGTGTCCAACCCAAATTACTTGTATCCACCCCAGCACTTAGCTGGAGCAGAGCACTGTACTAAATTCTTGGGAGAGTATTTAATGGAAAGATTCCCTAGCTGCCTAGAATGAGAGAATTGTGTGGCAATTTATTGTTTTATTGTACTTTCTCAAGTGCTTAGTACAGTGCTCTGCGTGCAGTAGGTGCTCAATAAATACCATTGAATGAATGTATCTGTAGAAAGTCGAAGATAATCTGAACCTCATCTTCAAAGCAATTAATTTAATTCAACACAGTTTACCTTCAGAATGCCTGTTTGGGCTCATGGAGACAAGGCAATGAGAATTATAGTCCATCCAATATAATCCCTCCCGGTTGGTCGGAACCATTATCAGGTAATATCCTAATAATAATGGTGTTTTTAAGTGCTTTCTTTGTGCCAAGCTCTGTTCTAAGAATGGGGGTAGACATGAGATAATCAGGTTGGATAAGGTCCCTATCTCACCTGGGGTTTATAGGTAAAGCCAGAGGGAGAAAAATTATTAAATTCTCATTTTACACAGGAAAAAAACTGAAACACAGGGAAGTCAAACAACTTGCCTAAAATCACAGAACTGAGAAGTGGCAGGGCTGGGATTAGAACCCAGATCCCTGTGATTCTCAGGCCTGGGCTCGATCCGCTAGACCACGCTGCTTCCTGTGTTGTTCACAAATAAACCACCTAAGTAAACAGTGGAATAAACTGGCTTTAAGGGAGGCTTGCCGAAATCTGTTTAGTGAACACATCGAAATAAAAGCCCAAAGCAGCACAACATCTAAGCCTTACAGAAATGTAGTTCCAACTGTTGGATTTAATCTGATCTTCTGGAAGCAAATGCCACACAGGTCAGGAGTTGGAAGTAATAATTTCTGCCAGGGCATCTTGAGCTGATGTAGTCACATTTAAAGTAATGCAATTAAGAAGGACCCATTCTTCTTTTGAAGCCTTTTGAAAATGAAAAGGAAGCTTTCCACAGAAATACACAATTCCCTTGTTAAAATGGGAGGTGGTGGTGATAGGGTTTTACCTGTTGGAAGTATTACAGCCCACAGAGCACTCATTTATAAAGTTTATAGACATCCTAAATAAATCTGAGGAGCTCATTTTACCTGGTGAGAGCACTGATTCTCACACCGGCTCTCCAAGAGTAGGACGCGGCACTGACCTCGGCGAGATTCTCCTTTGTCATTTTTCAAAAGAGAAAATTCTAGTTAGACTAAAGGGCATCTCGGGGAAAGTCGCGTCATTTTGAGGGGAAAACAGCCTCCATTATGCAACCCGAAAGACAGAGGAATTCAAACAGCCCTCTCTGTCTGGGGCAAGCAAGATCCCTGCAAGATTTAGGCAGGGCAGTGTGAGAACCCTTCACTGTCCTGCCCTGACTTTTCATAAACACTTTTTGCAGTAAGATGCTGAAGAGCTCAAAAATGTCTCTGTATTTATATTGCATCCCAGATTAAATAACTGTTGTCATTTTCTGCCTTCATTGTTTTAATAGTCAATTCAATTGAAAATAGGTCCATTAAAAGTATTCATTTGTAAAATATTGCACTCTAACTGTGTGTTTTTTTTATTTTGCAGTTCTGCAAACACCTACTGGTGATTGCCACTTAAAACCCACTTAGAGGCCAATTTACACAACATTTGTGCTTGTGTAAATAAGGTTTGCCGTTAAGCTAATGTGTGATTGTAGCACTTGTGCTATTTTGATCTATAATTCACCATTCTAAATTGTGCAGTTTGACGGAGGAATGTGAATGTATTTTAATCACAGCTTGCAGTAACGTTCATCAGATATAAACAAATATTCCCATTTCCAATTGACTTCCAGCCGGACCTGGGTATCAGGCTTAGCTTACATTTAATTGTGGCTAAAATGGAATAAGCAACCCAGAGACAAATGACTGAAATGAGATTTACAATTTAGCATCATCTATTTCCAATTAAACTAGGAATATTAGTTAATATGCAATGACAGAAATCTTATGACAGAGATAATATGCAGATAAAGCCGTAAAACTGTTTTATGAAAAAAGTAATTTTGTACAAATTTGCAAACAGCACCGGTTTTTTAAAATAGCTTCGATTTTTCTCTAAGAACTCCTGCAGATTTTGCATTTTTCTGTCATGATTATTTAATGAAGGAAATTTGCCTCTTTTCCTCGTGTTGTATTCAGTAAGGAAGATTGTGTGCTAGAATTGATTCAGATTTAGCAAATGTTTATAAATTAAGTATTTACCCCCTGCCATGTTACTAGCTCATCTTCATAAGCTTAGATAATGACATAACTTACATCTGTACAAACACCCACTACATTCTTCAATTACACAATCAAAATCTTGGAGGAGCAATAACAAAAGAGGTGGATTTGCTACTTTTACATTATATTCTTGCTTCTTGAAGAGAGAACTATTTAGTTTGGGTAATATTCAGGCACTTCACTGACCTTCTGACTACTCCTGCCTTCATTCTGGCCATTTCCCTCCCTATTGGCCGCTTCCAAAAGACGGACAGAACCGGGAGAAGAGGGGGAACTCAAATCAGTTCATTTAACATTTGGTGAGGGATTTCGTGGTGAGAGGAGAAAATCGAAACCATTTCCAGTGGTTTGGATTATCTGCGGACTGCATCTATGCATGCTCTTCCCACATCCACATAACTTTGGTTCACTGAGTTGGATGCAATTAGTTTCGCTTACTACCCGACGAGACTGAAAACATTAAACATTGCAGTTTCTTGATATAAGAGGTGATTTGGGGAATGTTAGAGAAAGGTGAGAATGATTCTTCCTCATTTCGTTTTCCTTGATAGGACCAGAGTCGGTTGAAAGGGCTAATAAGGAAGCTACTGGCTTGCCCTGCCCGGATTATCTTATACTACCCAGTGCCTTAAGCAGTGTTTTGCACATAGTAAGAACTTAAACACCTTAATTGTCATTATCATTATGGTTATTATTATTATTCTAAGATCTGCTGGCCAGGGAGAATTTCCTCTCCTCAAGGAATCCTTCCATAAATAACCAGCCAAACCACACCATTGTGGTGCTACTATCAAAGGTCTGGGGATAGAAAACTGGAAACTAGGAAATAGCTCCGATGATCTCAGATTACTGTAGATTGCAGATCACAGATCCTAGAGCATGTTTGCTCTGTGTGGAGAGTGGGAGGAAGTGAGTGGTTAAACCACAATTCACAGAAGGCTTCCTGGCGAAAGAAGGGGGGCATGAAGGCAACAGAGGCATTTGAGCAAAGGTGTACTGCCAATTCTATAATTCGAATTAAGGGATGGAAAGGGGGCAGACCTTTGTGGGAGTGGCTGGTTGGACACAATCCATGTCCCACATGGGGCTCACAATCTTAATTCTCATTTTACAGATGATGTCACAAGCACAGAGAAGTTAAGTGATTTCCCTAAGGTCACATAGCAGAACAACAACAGAGCTGAGATTAGGGCTCTTGACTTCTGATTCCCAGGCCCATGCTCTCAGTCCTCTCACACACTCTAAAGTTTTGTCAGAAACCTGGAAGGAATGAAACTGCAAGACAGATCTAAGAGAGGTATGGTGGTGGAAACAGTTCTTTCATCCGTTCAGTTGAACCACCATGGACGCCAGTGACCCCATGATACTCACGAATTTAGACAAAGGGGAGACTGAGTCAGGACACTGGGCTAAAACCCTTTCCATTTCTACTATGGTATTTCCATTTCTACTATAATTCCATAGATTTGTCTTTCCAAAACTAGGAGCAAGTTCTCATCCTTATCTCAAGGGTGAGAACTGCTTCTTGGTGGTCTGACTCAAAGCCAAGTCAGGTTCAAGGACACAATTAGTAGTAATTATCATTATTAATTAATAATCGTGGTATTTGTTAAGTGCTTCCTACACACCAGGCACTGTCCTGAGCACTGAGGTAGATACAAGATAATGGGGTGGACACAGTCCCAGTACCACATGGGACTCACAGGCTTGATCCTCATTTTACAGATTAGGAAACTGAGGCACAGAGAATAGTAATAATAATTGAAGTATTTGTTAAGTGCTTACTATATGCCAGGCACTGTACTAAGCTGTGGGGTGGATACAAGCAAATCAGGTTGGACACAGTCTCTGTCCCACAGGGGGCTCACAGTCTCAATCTCCATTTTACTGATGGTAAAATGAGGTAACTGAGCCACAGAGAAGTGAAGCGACTTGCCCGAGGTCCCACAGCAGACAAGCGGTGGACCCAGGACTAGAACTCAGGTCCTCTGACTCCCAGACCCATGCTCTTTCCTCTAAGCCACTCTGTTTCTCTCACTTTTCTTCTCTTGGTACTTCTTCTCTGCTTCAGCTTTCCCAATTGGGAATGGAGACCGGATCTATATAGATGAAACTGAATATAGAGTGGAGTTGGTGTTGGTTGGTGTTGGTATTCGTTAAGCGCTTACTATGTGCAGAGCACTGTTCTAAGCGCTGGGGGAGATACAGGGTAATCAGGTCATCCCACGTGAGGCTCACAGTTAATCCCCATTTTGCAGATGAGGGAACTGAGGCACAGAGAAGTTAAGTGATTTGCCCACAGTCACGCAGCTGACAAGTGGCAGAGCCGGGAGTCGAACCCATGACCTCTGACTCCGAAGCCCAGGCTCTTTCCACTGAGCCACGCTGCTTCCCCAATTAGAAGACATCAGACTCAGCACAACAGACACCAAGTCTGAGGATAGTGGCTTTCAGATCCGGGGAGACAGACACAAAAAACATTTACAAATGGTGCAATCACTACAGTCCATTATACAAAGGTAGGTACATAAGGACTATGAGAGAAAATAAACATGGAAGTCCCTAGAGGTGGCTAATGAGTTAGTGGGGCTTGGATTTGGGAATTCAATTGAGAATTGATCACCAGGAAGCCTTCTCGGGCTAAGCTCTCATCTCTCTACCCTGTTTTCCCTCTGTGCTGCCTCTTCTCCCCCTCTCAGGGTCACACGTGGAGAGTTTCCATACTGTACCAGTCTCGACTACGGGAGGGAGAGTCAAGCAGAGGCATATCCATTCCATTCCCGGCTGGGGCAGTGACTAGGGAATGGAAGGCAATCTGCTACGAGTCAAAACTCACCAGCGTTGGGCGGCACTAGCACGAGAGAGAGGCGAGGACGGAGACTCAGGTTTCCTGCACCGAAGGAGACAGTGGTAAACCTGCTCTGTATTTTCACCAAGGAAACTCTATGGATACACTACCAGAGCGACTGTAGATGGAGGTGGGGCGCTGTGTCGGGCTTACTTTGTGCCAAGCGCTGTTCTAAGCGCTGGATCAGGCCCTGGGGTTGTTGTTATGCGGTCGAGCCGTCCGGCCCATAGTGACACCACGGACACATCTCTCCCGGAACGCCCCACTTCCATCTGCGATCGTTCTGGCAGTGTATCCATAGAGCTCTCTTGCTAAAAATACGGAATCGGTTTACCACTGCCTCCTTCCGGGCAGTCGACTTCAGTCTCCGCCCCCGAATCTCTCCCATGCTGCCGCTGCCCAGCACAGGTGAGTTTTGACTTGTAGCATGTTGCCTTCCGCTCACTAGCCACTAGCCAAGCTAGGAATGGAATGGGAAGGCCTCTGCTTGACTCTCCTTCCCATAGTCGAGCCTGGTAGAGGATTGGAAACTCTCCAGGTGCGACCCTGAGAGGTGAAGCACTGGGGTAGATACAAGATAATGGGGTCAGACACAGTCCCTGTTCCAGTTGAGGCTCACAAGCTAAGGAGGGAGAACAGGCTTTGAATCCCATTTCACAGAGAAGACTGAGGCACAGATAAGTTAAGTGACTTGCCCAAGGCCACACAGCAGGCAAGAGGCAGAACCATAAGGGACCTGGGCTCTTTCCACAAAGTCATGCTGCCGCTGCTTCTTGTCCACTGAATAAAACGGTCCCGCTACTTGCCCTCCCTTCGTTTTCCCCCGGTTGGTCATCTGCTTACGACAGAGAAGTAAATCCTTTTCATTCATTCAATTGTATTTAAAGAACACGTAATAATAGTTATTTAATAATTATAGTATTTAAGTGCTTTCTATGTGCCAAGCACTGTTCTAAGCACTGGGGCAAATACAAGGTAATCAGGTTGTCCCATGTGGGGCTCACAGTCTTAATTCCCATTTTCCAGATGAGGTAACTGAGGCACAGAGAAGTGAAGTGACTTGCCCAAGGTCACACAGCAGACAATTCGGGGAGCCGGGACTCTATTACGCGTGCGAAGCCCTGTACTATGTGCTTGGGAGAGCACAAAATAACAATAAACAGACAAATTCCCTGCCCGCAACGAGCTTACAGTCGGGAGATACTGAGCCAAATATTCTATAATCAGACCCTGAAAGTTGTTGCCAACAGGTTCTTTAACTCGTTCAAATTAAGGAAAAGCGTGTGTGCATTTGGACACCTACAAACACGTCTAAATAACCATCAGCTTCCAGAGGCCAGAACTCCTCTTTTGCCCTCCTCAGTGCTTTGAGTTGGTTACCTGACTCTCCTTTCGTCTTCTGATCCGCTCAGAGAGTTACAATCCTGAGACTTCTCACGGCTCATGACATCTCCAGACCTCTGCAAAGTCATCCGTTCTCCAACTACATCATATATAATACCAATTGCAGTAACAATTCTCCAGAGTGCGAAAATGTGCTTAAACTATCTGTTCCCGGTTTTTGGTTATCTGGCTTGTTTAAGAGTCTGTGTTGAGTTTTAATCAGCCCTCAGTTGGAAGTCTTAGCAGATTTAGTCTTCATTTAAAAAAATATATTATTTTGGCAACGAGTGTTCTCAGAGATATCTATGCATTTATTAAATCAAGTGAACACATCGTGGGTTGTCTTATAGTGGAATGATCCTCAGACTGCAATGAATATGGGGAAGGATTTCTTGCCTCATCTAATTTGTATTATAATAGAGAAAAAAATCTCTTGTAAATTCTTCTTAATGCTGAGACATTCTCCAAAGGAGGCTCTATCTGTTACATATGACCAGACAGTGAATAACTTACCTCAGCAAGGGACCTTAATAACATTCTGCTTCAACTTACAATCTCCTGAAATTATCTGGGCCTGATTGTACCAAAATAACAGGAAGAGTTTGAGACTGGTGAGGGCACTGATTCCTGAGGGAAATCAGGAGCTTCAGCAAGTGCAGATTGTAAGCAGATATCTGGGGCACATGTGGCAAATGTATAGCTGAGGCCTAAATAATCCAGATAATTGTCTATATTGTCCACTTGAGACATTGGCTTTGGACACCTGGGCTATATAGTATAGACCTGGAACATAGCAGACGAAAGGATCCAGCCCATATCTTTGGGGATGGGAGACATGATTCTCTCTATCCCTTCTCAGGGACTGACGGTGGGACCAATTCAGGGTATCAGACTCGGAGTGAGAAAGGTGATGAGAGCTGGGAAGACAGTCACCAGTTTTCAGGAGTGAGCAAATCACAAAATTGAGATTTCGACCACCTAGAAAGAACCCAGAAATCTCTACTTTCTATCACTTCCGGGATCTCTCTAGGTGCTCTGCAGTGGCAGGGTGAAATCTTAGGCCAGAGAGTGCTAGCAGTGTGTCCTTCAGAGCAGAGGAGAGAAATGCTATCTTTTCCTCCAACAAAAGCAGAGATTCTTTCCCCGGAAATCCCCATGTTTGCTGCCAGGAAGCATGACTGATCGTTTGGAACTTTCAGTCAGTCATTCGATCGTATTTACTGAGCAATTACTGTGTTCAGAGAACTGTATGCACATGGGAGAGTACAGTGTAACAACAAACAGACACATTCCCTGCCCACAAGGAGCTTACAGTCTAGAGACTGGGAGGCAGACAGCAAAAGAAAGAAATAAATTACAGATATATAAGTGCCGTGGGGTTCAGAGGGGATATGTTGTCGCCTTGACTTGCTCCCTTTATTCATCCCCCCCTCCCAGCCCCACAGCCCTCACGTACAGATCTGTAAACCTATTTATTTATATTAATGTCCGTCTCCCCTGCCCCGCCACCAGACTGTAAGCTCATCGTGGGCAGAGAATGGGTCTGTTTGTTGTTGTACTATATTCTCCCAAGTGCTTTGTTCAGTGATCTGCCACACAGTAAATGCTCAATAAATACGAGCAACTGAATAAATGAACGAATGAATGAACACCACCCTCCCCTTCCCTCTCCCAGTAGCCACTGGAGTGGGGCCTTGGGGAACGGTTAGAAGCAGCATGGCCTAGTGGAAAGAGCACGGGCTTGGGAATCAGAAGGTCCTGGGTTCTAATCCTGACTCTGCCACATGTCTGGTCTGTGACCTTCGGCGAGTCGCTTCCCTTCTCCGTGCCTCAGTTACCTCAGCTGGGAAATGGAGATTAAAACTGGAGACCCATGAGGGCCATGGACTGTGTCCATCCTGATTACCTTGTATCTAAACCTCAGTGCCTTGAACAGTACGTGGCACCCAGTAAGCACTTAACAAATACCACAATTATTATTATTATTATTACTATGCGGTATGGGTCCTCTCACTCAGCGGGTGACCAGAAGTAATGGCATGGTGGATACAGACAGCCAAACTGGTATGGTCAGTTGCTCTCAAATGGGGGCAATTGTTTATTGTCTTTTTGTACTTTCCCAAGCTCTCAGTACAGTGCTCTGCACAATGTAAGCTCTCGGTAAATACAACTGAATGATTGAATCGAATGAACGATCATAAAGGCAAGAATTGGGGACAAGAATCCAGGTAATCCCATCACAAAGCAACAGTTTGTCATTAAGGAAATGATGATTTTGAAGAGAACAGATTACTCGTTTACACCGATCAAGATCTCTATAGAACTGCTCAGTTCTCCATTTCAATTTCCTGAGCAAACCCACCCCAGAGAGAAAGGCACTGCAGTCATTTTAAGACTTTACCATGAGTGGTGGTACTCCAGACCAGACTTGTCTTTATCTTGGTCTTGCAGATAATCAAGTGCCTGTAGGACTGAATCCAGGGTTGATTTTCAAAAGGAAAAAAACAGGCACTGCATTCATTCCATTTTCCCCGGCATTCAGGTTCTTCAGCCTGTGATGAAAGGAGATGGGGAGGCTGGGCTGGTTAAAAATATTTATGGGCTTGTGGATTTTTCTTATTCATCTGCACGACTGTCTTAATGCCATGATCGATGTTGTATATTATTATATTAATTACAGGCCTGATCCATTGGGCCAGTAAAATATCCTCTTCTCTTGGGAGTAGTGCTCACCCATATGTAATTGTAATGGGATTCCCATTATATGAATCTCTAAAACAATCCAGTTATAAACTCTTCAAAATCAGTGATTATAATAGAAACATTTATATGCTTCCATAACTCTGCAGGAGTTGCGTTGTAGTAATCCCATTCTGTTTTATACCCCTGGCGTATTAAATAATACATCCCATAGCTCTTTGTATCCCCCCTTTTCTTTCCAAGCGATAGTACACACTTTACATCCTTTTGGATGATAAACGCGCAGTAATGTGTTCTAATAAATTATTTTTTCTTGAATCTTTTTAGTCAAAGGAAAAAAAAAAACCCTATGATACTTGGTCAGTTGCTTGGGTGCTTTGTATTGCCTTTACCTCAACCCGCTAAAAAGCTAGATTTTTTTTCCACCATTTGTGCGGCTTTTAATCCATAGGAAGTCAATTTTCCACTCATATATTAGTTTATTTTATATTTTCAAATTGATTCTACTATACATTGATTTTCTGTTGTGTGTATTGTATCCTGAGCTAGGATTATACGTTTAGTAGAAGTGGATATTCCTGCCACATAAAGGTTGCTTCAGCTCTATAGGACCCTTATCTTGAAAAGGGAGAGTCCAATTTTATTGAAACAGCTAAAATCCCACTTAATTGAATTTTTTTTTCTAAGATGTACAAGCTTAGAGACTTTTGGTTTCCAATTCAACTTCAGCTTCGTGGTGTTTAAATTTCCAAACCCATAAAGACCTTTATGAAAAAGAACTTACAAATATTGTATTTCTGATATGGTGAATTACTGCAGAAGCTCAAGGTAAGAAGCAGTGAAATATCAATACTTTGTAGAACATCTTTTGATCATGCAGGCTTTTCATGGGCTGTTTAACACATTCCTATGGAAAAAGATCATGTTGAACCTATATTTGACAGTGTTAGAACCTTGAAATGCAGCAGAATGAAATTAGAGCAGTTCACCGGAACATAAAGGAACCCTGCCAGACCACGGTGTTGTTGTTTTTTTTAATCGGTATTTGTTAAGCCCTTACTATGGTGCCAGGCACTGTCCTAATGCTGGGATAGAAACAAGCTAATCAGTTTGGACCCAGTCCCTGTCCCAAACGGGACTCCCAATCTTAAACCTCACTTTACAGATGAGGTAACGGAGGCACAGAGAATTTAAGTGACTTGTCCAAGGTCACACAGCAGACAAGTGGTGGAGCCGGAAATGGAACCTAGATCCCTCTGACTCTCAGGCCCATGTTCTATCCACTATGCCACGCTGCTTCTCACTAGGCTATGCTGCTTCATGTGATGGAAAAGCATGAGACGATTTGAACAATTCTTGGAGAATTACAATGAATTACTTGAGAGTTATAATAAATCTTTTGTTTTAGGAATTGTAACTTCCCTCCCCGAAAAAGGCTGAATATAGCTGTCTATTCCAGTAGACTGTAAACTCCTCGAGGGCAAGGATCAGGTTTACCTATCTCCTACTCTCCCAAGTGTTTAGTACAGTGCTCTGCACAGGATAAGCACTCAGTAAATACCACCGATTGGTTGACTGATTAATAACTGCTGAGTTTGAACCTTTCCCAAGGGTTCTGCACATAGAAGTGCTAAATAAATCTCAATGTTTGATTGATTGATTAAATATCCTCTGCAATCCAGATTTCACTCCCTCCATTCTACTGAAACTAGGTTTTAATCATTGTTTTTGTTGTGGTTGTTCTTGTTTATGGTATTTGATAAGCACCTACTATATTCTAAACACTGTTCTAAGTGCTGGGGTAAGTATAAGTTAATTACGTTAGGCAGTCACTTTCCCCCATAGGGTTCACAGTCTAGGTCTCCAAAAACATTCTGCTGGACTATTAATAATAATGATCCTTTTGGTATTTTTTAAGCACTTACTATGTGCCAAACACTGTTCTACATGCTGGGGTAGATACAGGGTAATCAGGATGGACACAGTTCCTGTCCCCCATGGGACTCACACTCTTAACCCCCATTTTACAGATGAGGTAACTGAGGCCAGAGAAGTTAAGTGATTTGCCCAAGGTCACACAGCAGACATGTGGCGGAGCCCGAATTAGAATCCACATCCTCTGACTTCCAGGCCCATGCTCTTTCCATTAGGCCACGTTGCTTCTCATCTAATGTAAAGAATTCTATTCTGTCTTAATGCTTCTTGACCTCTTGGCTACCTTTCACCTGTTGACACGTCTCTCTCCGCCTTCCAACGGTGCAATGAAAATTTGGGCCTGCACGAGGAAGGAATTGCCAATTCTCCACCACGACCCCTCTGCACAGGGAGACCCAGACCCCCGTCAAAGAAGAAACCCAATGACTCACTAAAAAGATTTGTCAACACTCACCCATCACCAACGAAGGACTCTCTAGCGCTCGCCCATTTGCTCCAGACAGAAGTTTTAATGACTCGTCATTTGCAGCTCAAAATCTGTGGTTTCTCCCCCAAGCTGGGAGCTGCTGAATCGCCCCCTCCTAAAGGAATTTGCCACAGTCCAGTGGGTCTACAGATCAGCTGTTGTAGTTCAGGATTTTCTTTCTCTTACACCCTAGCCCACAGTGCTCCTTCCTAGGTCTCCCCTCCCCTCCCCAGAGCCCGGCACTACTCTTCGTCTCCTCATCTGTGCTATTTCCCTACAGAGATCTCTGATTTTTTGACCCCATCCAATTTTCTCAACTCATCGTGCCCGACTTAGCCCCCATACCCAAACCGCTTTCCCTTGATGACCAAATCGATGTTCTCAACACCACGCTCTCTACTCTCTTGTTCCCTCATCCCTTCATCGATCTCATACCACTAACCCACAGCCATGGATCACCTGCACAGCGCCCCTCTTCGCTCCTGCGTATGAGTCGCAGAGCCCTGTTGGCGGGACTCTAAATATCAGGCCGACATCGTCCACTTCGACTTTTTCCTTGCATGTTTTAACTCTGCCCTCTCCTTTGCCCAGCAAAACTACTTCTCTACCCTTACTGACATCTTCACCAATTGTTCCAGGCATTTAACTCCCTCCTCAGTCCCCTTGGCCCCCCCACCTCCCCTTTCCCTTGCCCCCAGTAACCTGGCCACATACTTTATTAAGAAAATTGACACTATCAGGCATGAGCTCCCTAAAATCTCCCCTGCCCCGTCTCAGTCCCTCCCTCTTCAACTCTCCCATCCCTCCCGGCAGTATCTCTAGAGAAGATCTCCTGCCTCCTCTCAAAATCCACCGCCTCCGGCTGCTCGACTGACCCACTTCTTCCCACCTTATCAAAACACTTGCCGCTTCCCTCCTTCCCTCCCTAACAGCCACTGCTTTCAAACATGCCCATGTCTCCCCTATCCTAAAAATACCCTTCCCTTGACCCCATGGCTCCCTCAAGTTGTCCCCCAATCTCCCTCCTACCACTCCTCTCCAAACTCCTTGAGTGAGTTTTCTACACCTGCAGTCTCAAATTCCTCTCCTCTATTTCTCTCCTTGACCCCCTCCAATCTGGCTTCCTTCCCCTTCACTGCACAGAAACCACCATCTCAATGGTCACCAATAATCTCCTTCACCAAATCCAAAGGCCTCTAATCTTTCCTAATCCTTCTCGACCTCTCAGAAGCCTTAGGCACTGTGGACCACCCCCTTCTCCTGGAAACAATATCCAACCTTGGCTTCACTGACTCTGTCCTCTCCTGGTTCTCCTCTTATCTCTCTGACAGTTCATTATCAGTCTCCTTCACTGATTCCTCTTCTGCCTCACACCCCCTAACTGAGGGGGTGGGTCCCTTATGGTTCAGGTTTGGGTCTCCTATTCTCCATCTATGCCCATTCCCTTAGAGAACTTATTCACTCCCATGGCTTAAACTACAACCTCTAAGAGGATGACACCCAGATCTACAACTCCAGCCCTGATCTCTCTCCCTCTCTCCAGTTTCATATTTCCTCCTGCCTTCAAGACATCTCTACTTGGATATCCACCCAGCATCTCAAACTTAAATGTCCAAAAGAGAACTCCTTATCTTCCCACCCAAACTCTGTCCTTCCCCTGACTTTCCAATCAGTGTAGATGGTACCACCATCCTTCCTGTCTCATGAACCTGTAATCTTGGTGATACTCTCGACTCCTTTCACTAACATATTCAATCCGTCACTAAAACCTGCCCGTCCCGCCTCGCAACATCGCTAAAATCTGCCCCTTTCTCTCCATCCAAACGGCAGCCACGTTAATACAATCACTCATCCTATCCCAATTGGATTACTGCCTCTTTGGTGACCTCCCCCAGCTTCTTGTCCCTGTCCACTCCAGTCCACACTGCACTCTGCTGCCCAGATCATTTTTCTCCAAAAAAGTTCAGGACATGTTCCCCCATTCCTCAGAAAACTCCAGTGGTTGCCCATCCACCTCCGCATCAGATGTAAACTCCTCACCATCGGCTTTAAAACACTCAATCACCTTGCCACCTCCTACCTCACCTTGCTACTTTCCTACTACAACCCAGCCCACACGCTTCGCTCCTCTAATGCCAACCTTCTCACAGTGCCTCGATCTCATCTATCTCGCTGCTGACCCCTCGCCCAAGTCCTGCCTCTGGCCTGGAACACACTCCTTTCTCAAATCCGACAGTTCCTCTTCCCCTCTTCAAAGCCTTACTGAGGGCACATCTGCTCAAATAGACCTTCTCTGGCTAAGCTCCCCTTTCCTCTTCTCCCACTCCCATCCACGTCACCCTGACTTGCTCCATTTGTTCATTCCCCCTCCCGGCCCCACCACGATTACCTTCAGATCTGTAATTTATTTATATATATTTATATCTATATCCCCCCCTACACTGTAAGCTCATTGTGGGCAGGGAATGTGTCCATTTATCATTGTCGTGTTCTCTCCCAGGCTCTTAGTACAGTGCTCACAATAAGCGTTCAATAAATACCTTAACAAATACCAACATTATTATTATTATTATTAAATACAAATGAATGAATGAATGAGAAGAAGCTGGGAAAAAGAAGGCTTAATCTGGGAAGGCCTCTTGGAGGAGAAATGACCTGAATAAGGCTTTGAGGGTGGGGAGAGTAGTGGTCAGGTATATTTGGAGAGGAACAGACCTCCCCTCTCCCTACTTTCAAAGTCCTTTTAAAAATCCCATCTCCTCCAAGAGGCCTTTCCCAACTAAACCCTCATTTTCCCCATTTCCTCTCTCTTCTGGGTCACCTATGCACTAAGATCCATACCCCTTAAGCACTTGATATTCACCCCATATTCTCCTACTTCACCTAACTGCAATTTATTTCAATGTCTGCCTCCCCCTCTAAAATGTAACCTCCTTGAGGATCCGGGTCATGTCTATCAACTCCACTGTATTGTACTCCCCCAAGCACTTAGTATGGTGCTCTACACATATAAAATATTATATTTTTAAATTGTATAACATAGGTTAGAGTGTGAACTTCTACATCTTTTGTACTTTCTCTAACACATAATACCGTGTTCTGCATACAGTAGATGGTCAGTAAATGCTACTGATAGATTTAGTGATTACATAAGGGCATATTTTCTAATGCCAGTCTTCATAAAGAGGAAGAAGAGTAGAAGCAGGACCCCGAGGAAAGAGAGGATCTGGGTTCTAATCAAGGCTCCACCACTTGCCTGCTCTGTGATTTTGGGCAAGTCCCTTCTCAGTTTCCTCATCTGTAAAATAGGGAATACACGTGTCCTACTTAGACTGTGAGCCCCAGGACACAGCCCCAGGGTCTGTGTCCAACCTGATCTTGCAATGACCACAGTGCTGGGTTCATAGTAAGCGTTTAATAGTCCACAAGTGCCATTGTGGTGGATCTTGCCAACCACTACAGGAAGCGTCCTAAAGGCTGGTGTGGGGAGGACTTCTGAGGACTGTGACCCTGGGCACCTGACCAGTTTGCTTCAGTGGTTAAAGTAGTCTTGCTTTGCAACTCCTCGTAAAAAGGAGGCTTGTGTGATGAGGCTTGAGAAGCAGATTAGCCCAGTGGAAAAGGCAGGGGTTGAGAGTCGGAGGACCTGGGTTCTAATGCCGGCTCCACCATTTAATAACTGTGGTATTTGTTATGTGCTTACTACATGCCAAGCATTGTCCTAAGCACCGGGGTGGACACAAGCAAATCGGATTGGACATAGTACCTGACCCCCATGGGGCTCACAGTCTTAATGGCCATTTGAATGCTGTGTGACCTTAGGCAGGGCACTTCATCTCCCCATGCCTCATTTTCCTCATCTGTAAAATGGGGATTCAATACCTACTATCTCTCCTACTTAGACTGTGAGCACCTTGTGTATGTGACAGGGCCTGTGTCCAACCTAATTAATTTGTAACTATCTCAGTGCTTAGAGCAGTGCATGATACTTAGTAAGGGCTTAAAAATGCAAAAACAATAATGATGACGATGATGATGATAACAATAATAATAATAATGACAATGATGACCTACGGATCTGGTTAAGAAACATGAACCACTAGAGCTTCATAGGACTTCAAGCACTTAGTACAGTGCTTTGCACACAATAAGCTCTCCATAAATACGATGCATGAACTTTCACAGAAGTCCGCCCTGTGTTGTCAGGAAAAATGGTCAGGGTTCTAGACCTGATGACTTATCCACTGAGAATTTCAAAAAGAGAAGCATATAGAGCGCTGAGGAAATGCTTTAGGATTTCAGACATCCTTACCATCACCTTCAGCAGGAGAAAAAGTGAAAAAAAATCCATCACAATTATCATGCTTCATCCAATTCTCCCATAACTCGGAGGGTTGCCTTCCTGTGAGACCCTGCTTTATGGAAAACTCACGCTTCAATGGAAGACTCATTGTCGGAAGATTATTTCCTAATTCCCCAATCCCGTTCTGGCCAAAACATGTAATGAAAGAACACACCAAGGCAGAACCCCATTGCTGGCTAGATAAACAAAGTCTTCCATGAACTACAAATCACTCTGTCTTTAAGCCACAAGGTGGAATTGATAAGTTGACTCTGCAGACCAGCGGTTCCATAAGTACAGAGAGCTCTAAATTTTAACCTGAAAAAGGCTGCCATCACTAGACTCGGATTCAACTGTTTGGACCGGCTCACAGACATTTTCAGGTACGCCAGTTAAGTTAAACCCTCCCATCAGAGTTGATCCTTTCCCTACATACAAAAAAGTAAATACTTCTTCACCCAGTGGGTGGTAAACATGATTGCAGAATTTGCTACCAGAGGGAGTTATATGACCTACTGGAAAAACCATGGGCCTGGAAGTCAGGACACCTGGATTCTAATCCTAGCTCCAACACTTGCCTGCTGGGTGACCCTGAGCAAGTCGCTTAACTCTCTGTGCCTCAGTTTCCTCATCTGTAAAATGGGGTTTCAATATCTGTTCTCCTTCCACCTTAGAGCGTGAGACCCCTGTGGGACAAGGACTTTGATCTACTGATCCTGTATCTACCCCAGCATTTTGCACAATCCTTGGCCCATAGGAAGTGTGTAACAAGCGTTACTATTACTATTATCATCATTATTATTTAGGCAAGAAATATCAATAGGCTCAAGAAGGACTTGGATAAATTCAGATGTAAGCAGTCCATAAGGCATTACTACAAGACAGTTAGGTTAGGTTGTTAGATGGCAAAATGGGGATTATATCTTATTCCCTCCTCCTTAGCCTGTGAGCTTCTTATGGGACAGAAATAATAATAATAATTTCTTTAATGGTATTTGTTAAGCACTTCCTACATGCCAAGCAGTATACTAAGCACTGGGGTAGATGCAAGATCACCAGGTCAGACATAGGCCCTGTCCCCCTTGCGGTCACAGGCTAAGGAAAGTGGGAAAACAGATACTGAACCCCCATTTTACAGATGAGAAAACTGGGGTCCAGAAAAGTTAAGTGACTTGCCCAAGATCACACAGGTGACAAGTGGGGGAGCCAGGATCAGAACGCAGGTCCTCTGCCTCCCTGGCCTATGCTCTTTCCATTAGGCCATGCTGCTTCCAACCTAATTATCTTGAATTTGCCCCAGGGCTTGATACGGTCTGGACACATAGTAAGAACTGAACCGACATCATCATCATTATACCACAAGTATTATGGTTTTTCCTTAAACGTTAAGAAATAAAGCAAGTTAGTCACCATCGTACTGTTCATCCAGGAATCATTTTGCTACTGAAAACTGAAAGCTGGGCCGGCTTGACTTTTGACCTGACCCGGTCGTAACAGCAATGACTTGGAACTTAAGCCTAAATGGCCAGTTTAGTCAACCTAATTTACGTAGCAGAACTCAAGGATATAACAAGCAATCAGTTAATCAGTCATATTTATTGAGCACTTACTTTGTGCCGACCACTGTACTACTACTACTAATAATAATGTTGGTATTTGTTAAGCCCTTACTATGTGCCAAGCACTGTTCTAAGCGCTGAAGTAGATACAGGGTAATCGGGTTGTCCCACGTGAGGCTCCCCATTTTACAGATGAGGTAACTGAGGCTCAGAGAAGCAAAGTGACTTGCCCACAGTCACACGGCTGACAAGTGGCAGAGCCAGGATTCAAACCCATGACCTCTGACTCCAAAGCCCAGGCTCTTTCCACTGAGCCACGCTGCTTCCCCTAAATACATGGGAGAGTACAATATACAAATATAACAGAATTGGTAGATATATTTCCTGCCCACAGAAAGCTTACAGCCTAGAGGGAGACACAAAAGAGAGAGCTATAAAAGCCATTGTTCAATTAATAATAATAGTAATGGTATTTGTTAATCTCTTACTATGTCCAGGAACTGTTCTAAGCCCTGGGGAAGGTTCAAGATAATCAGGTTGGACCTAGTCCCTGTCCCACATGAGGCTCACGGTCTTTATCCTCATTTTACAGATGAGGGAACTGAGGCACAGAGAAGTCAAGTGACTTGCCGAAGGTCACCCAGCAGATTCTATTTATTGCCATTGTTCTTGTCTGTCCGTCTCCCCCGATTAGACTGCAAGCCCGTCGAAGGGCAGGGACTGTCTCTATCTGGTACCGATTTGTCCATTCCAAGCGCTTAGTACAGTGCTCTGCCCATAGTAAGCGCTCAATAAATACTATCGAATGAATGAGTGTGGCAGAGCTCACATTAGAACCCAGGTCCTCTGACTTCCAGGCCCGTGTTCTTTCCACTAGACCATGCTGCCTCTCTGATTCTCTAGAAAAGTCTTCCAGCTCTTTGGGTTAGGAGTATCATTAAAAGTTACTGTGACAGACCTCAATAATATTTTTCTGAATGCCTACTGTAAGCAGAGAACCGTACTATGTAATAGTAGTAGAAGTAATATTAAGGACTATGTGCAGAGCACTGTTCAAAAAGTGTTGCGAAAAAATACACAGGTGGGAATTAGACACCTTTCCTGTCCCTTGAGGAGAGCTAAGCGCTTGGGAGAGTGCAATAAAAGAAGGTGTGATCTCTGTCACTAAAAGCATTTAACACTTGAGAAGCAGCATGGCCTTAGAGAAGCAGCGTGGCTCAGCGGAAAGAGCCCGGGCTTGGGAGTCAGAGGTCATGAGTTCGACTCCCGGCTCTGCCGCTTGTCAGCTGGGTGACTGTGGGCAAGTCACTTCCCTTCTCTGTGTCTCAGTTACCTCATCTGTCAAATGGGGATTAACTGTGAGCCTCACGTGGGACAACCTGATTACCCTGGATCTACCCCAGGGCTCAGAACAGTGCTCGGCACATAGTAAGCGCTTAACAAATACCAACAATATTATTATTATTATTATCGTGGATAGAGCACGGGCCTGGGAGTCAGAGGACCTGGGTCCCAATCCTGGCTCCGTCACTTGTTTGCTATGCGTGACTTGGGGCAAGTCCCTTAGCTTTTCTGTGTCTCAGTTACCTCATCTGTAAAATGGGGATTAAGACTGTGAGCCCCATGTGGGACATGGACCGCATCCAACCCGATAAGCTTGTATCTACCCCAGGGCTTAGTACAGTACCCAGCATGTAGAAAGGATTTAACAAATACCATTGAAAGAAAAATTAAAAAGGAAACTTCAAGAGGAGTGAGAGGTGGGATTGAGAGAATGAGAGTGGGGCTGCTTAAGACCCTACCATTATAATTGACTCCCTCTAGGTCCTGAACTAGGTCCATTTGTTGTTTTTCATGGGGTTCTCCATTTTTGACCCCCATTCATAACCCGAACCCATCCTCTAAATGCCACTTTAGCTCCTAGGAGGCTTTTCCTTAGTTGAGGCTGTGGAACTATTGCTTGATGACCAGGCTCAGGAGTTTTGGTTTGGGGTGATTTCGTCCTCAGTCAAAACACCCAGGATAATAGAAGATGTCACAGATTAACTGCATGTCCTCAGTCAAGAAATTTAATCATCTTTGAAACAGGCAAAAAAGAGTTCTATATACAGCACTTCTCTCTGAAGAGCTTAAAGCTCTTAATAGTCTCCTGTCTTATTTATAGCTAATCAATACTCAAGCGTTCCTATGAAAACATCAGTACCTAGTATTATCAACTGGCACAGAAAGGTTAAGTTACTCGGTCAAGGTCAACCAGCAAGAGTATTCAAGTCCAAGCGGAACTAGAACTCAGGTCTCCTGATTCTACAAATGAATGCTCTCTCTACCTGACCACACTTAGTCCTTACTAATTAGTGCTCTGCGCATAGTAAGCGCTTAACAAATACCAACATTATTAATTGCCAGCAAGTCTGGATGACTTATCATTGGTTTTCCTTGGGATTCCTTCAGTCTGATGCATTTAAAATTTTAGAAATTCTAACATCTATATCCCTTCATCAGCTTTACCCCCATAGAATATTTGGGCTATATCCCTGCAACTGAATGTCCGGCCAACCACCTGCAGCTCCAGGAAAATAAAATCCTGCCCTTCTTAACATTTTTCTCTCTTTCTTTATCCATTATAGCCAATGAACACAAAGACAGATTCAACAGTTTGTTTTTAAGTGAAAAGCAATGCTTTCTTTTTAAAAAAAACCACAAAAAAACAGCAAACCTGCCATCCCACAGAAGCCCAATGAAAAGATGCCACGCTCTTCATTCTCAATATCCCTTCCTGCATGGTTATCTTATTACTCTTTACATTTGCTACCTTGTTAAGCCCCTATTGTGGTAAATAAAACATGAAGAGAAATAGAGAAAAAAATGTAAGGCTTTTATTTACTCTTATTTTTTGGATATATTTCTCTAGATGAATGCTTCTCCCTTTAATGAAACCCTTGACTGCTCCAGTGGTGAATGTGATTTAAGTACAGTGGAGACAGCTATGATTCACAAACTCTGTTCTGCTCCAGCACTGACCGTTATCTGATGCCTCTTCATGCACAGTTGCACAAATGACAGTTTAATGGCTCACTGTAAAGGCTAGTTATTTTGTATCTCTATCCAGTGAAAATGGCTAATGGTGATAAGGAAAGGAAAAAACAAAGCAATTGTTCAGATCTTCAGACTCATCCAAGCTACTTAGCACGTGCTGAGAGCTTTCAATTAATTATTTCTTCAGTCCAGTGAAGCACTCCAAAATGATTTTTAAAATCACCAGCTGCACTAAGAGTCTATGTTAACAGGAGACATGAAAACTGAAATTGCATATCAGCTGAACCGACATAATTTTTACCAGCAAACTCGGAGGGATCGTTTCAATATCTAAAAATAAACAAAATGCAAAGAAATTCTCCAGCTTGTCAGAAGCATTCAGGGAAAGGGGGTGAGGGGCTAGGAGGGTGAGAAGATAGGGAGAAAAAAACAGCTCCAGTAAATTGCTTAGTGATATGTTTTTCCTGGGAGACTAGAGACAGATAAAGAGAAGGCTAGAGACATCATTATGTGGCTCACTTGGAACTGTAAGAAAAAATATTGTCTTCGCCGTTCTGCATAATCAGAAATGCAGGGTACAAACCAGATTGATACATTTTGAAAGTAACCTTCCAGAGACATCATATATACCCACAATTATTATAGCCAATTACCTCCAGCCAAGATAACTTTAGGTCTCCCAGGATATCTGCGTTCTTTTGCATCTGTTCCCAAATGCATGCAGGAGTTTTGGTCCTTAAATATTGGTTGGGGACGGGGAAGCAGAGAGAATAAGACATTCTTTAAGTAGTTAGCACCTGTCCCATGGACCTGAGTTTTATCACTGTAAAGCTTACGGTGAGGGGCAAGAGAGGGGAGTGATTCTCATTTTCAAAGAAATTTCTAGATGAAATCAAGAATAAAATATTTTCAGTGTCTCAAAAGGAACGTTATTAAAAGAAAAAAACTCCGCTTCAATCAGAGGAAATTAGAAATTTGCTAAAGGCAGAGAACACAACTCGTATCCCCTCACGACAGTCAGATCAGATCAGATTTATGAGGTTCTTCCTGTGTGGATGGCTAAGAGAGGCCATATATCAAAACAACAAAGTGTCCTATATTATAGTGTTTGCTACGACAAACACTATAGTTAAGGTTAATGGTACCTCCATTATAAACCTCTGCTAACACTCTCTTGTCGTTCTGAAAAATTTTCCTTTGTGGCTGTAACATCTTATGCTTGGTCTCGGGGTAGAGGTGAATTTCATTGTAAAGTTGGGCTTAAATCTTTCCATCATTTTTACGACATTAGCTCAAGCAAAAAAAAAAAAAAGGATTCTCCTTTTCCCTCCCCATTGGCCAACTGAAACATCTGCTCAGAAATAACTCAGTAAAACCAAGGTTTGGAATGGAAAAACTTTGGTGTGTGCTATGAGGGGATTAGCCAAATACAGTCAAAGACAAACTCTTTTAAAAGGGATCTATGATTTTAAAATAATCTTCCATGTGAAATCTGAGGCAATCTTTTCTACTCTTTGGGCCCTTGGTATTCGCCCCTCCCTCACCTCCACGGCACTTATGTATACATCAGTAACTTATTTATTTTAATTTCTGTCTCCCCCGCTGGCTGTAAAATCATCGTGAGCAGAGAATGTATT
Organism: Ornithorhynchus anatinus; assembly: GCF_004115215.2. NCBI lineage: Eukaryota > Metazoa > Chordata > Mammalia > Monotremata > Ornithorhynchidae > Ornithorhynchus > Ornithorhynchus anatinus. The sequence goes on from NC_041745.1 coordinate 25,084,281, forward strand.
CTTGATGTATTGTTCTCTCCTAAGCATTTAGTATAGTGCTCTGCACACAGTAAGTGCTTAATAATTACCATTGATTGATTGACTATTTCTGAATTCAGTGGCTACAGAAAACCCCAAAATCAGAGACAGAGAGAAAAAACACAGTTATGCTGGGAAACCTAAAGAGACAGAATCGATCATAGATTGTCAAACCCACCAGGGAGTTTCTGGTATATAAAAAGCACTCTAAGGGTGAATCTGTTGGAACTCGGATTTTTCAAAAACACCCTCCTAAGACAAGCAAGAAGATTAGGAAAGCAGGGTGACTGAGGGGAACCAACACGGTACTGGGAGTCAAGAGAGACCCACGTTCTATTTCTGGTTCTGCCACTGGCCTGCAGTGTGATCTTGGGCAAGTCACTTAACACTTTATGACATTTTATTCACCTGTTAAATGGGGCTAAACCACCTGTTTTCTCTACTTATATTGGGATTACCTATTAGGACGGAGACTATGTCCAACTTAATTATCTTGATTCCAACCCAGTACATAGTCTAGTGTTGGGCACATGGTAAGCACTTAACAAATACCACAATTATCATTATTACCTCTCCGTCGATACCGTAGTTTAGTAATTGCAATTTGGGAAAAAATTTAGCAATCCAAAAACAGAATAACAAAATCAGCCTATCGGGAATTTCTAATGCACTCAATTATAAAGGCTTAAGCCTTGTAGGTGTAAGAAAATGATTGGGTCAGATAGTGGAATAGGCAGCAAAGTTTCATACTTTTCTGAAAGTCCAGAAGAATTTCCCTGCTCCTACCCAACTGGTCTCAAAGTAGCAGAACTTTGGTTCTTAAAGCCAGGAAGAACATTATACCAGGGACACTGAAGTTGAACAAATCTACTTTAACCCATCCAACAGATAACTACACTCACACTTTTGTCCAATCAGAATTCCTGCTCATGTCAAAAGGAGCACTAGGTATCTCAGTGTTCACCCCACAGAACAGAAATGAAATCACTATTATTACTATACTTAAGTGCTTACTATGAGCCAATCATGGTACAAATAATCAAGTTGGGCATAGACCTTGTCCCACATGGGATTACAGTCTATGTAAGAATAGGATTTAATCCCCGTTTTACAGATGAGGAAAGTGAAGCACAAATGAATTAACCTGACTTACCGAAGGTCAAACAGCAGGCAAGTGGCAGAGCTGGAATTAGAACCCAGGTCCTCTGATTCCCAGGCCCATATTCTTTCCATTAGACTACACTACCTCTAAAGTTAATGGTCGTAAGGAGAAGCTGTAAGATTAGGAGGGAACTTCTGATTGTTTCATTTTCCTCTTTCCCTCTGGGACCAAGATTGATCTAAAGGATCAAACTCCGAACTGAATGGACAATTCGCACTCGTCTTATGGCTTGAAATGCCCCAAAGCAACAGTTTGAGATGATGCAGTGTGTCCTAGTGGAAGGAACCTGGGCATTGGAGTTAGACAACTTGAGTTCCAATCTTGGCCCGCCTCTTGCCTGCTGTGTGACCTTGGTACCTCAGTTTCTTCATCTGTAAAATGGGGATTCCATACCTGTTCTCCCTCCTCCTTAGGCTGTGAGCCCCATATGGTATAGGGACTGTGTCTGACCTTATTATCTTGTATCTGCCCCAGAGCATGGTCTATAGTTAGCACTTAGATACTATTATTATTATTGTAATTATTATCATTATTATTATTATTATTAAAGCTCCTTTAGAGTTTATCTCAGACTGTGTCCTGGAAACCTGGTAGATTTTCATAACAGTGAAGTTTTGTTTAAAATATTCCCAAAATCCACAAAAGCTCAGAAATTTTAACCTAGCAAAGTCAGCTCATGTATAAAAATGGTGCAGTGCTTTCAGAGAACCTTGTTTTATGGATAACTCTGGATATACCTTGGCCAACACCACATGCCTACATCAAACCCATATCCATTTCTGAAAGGACAGGGAATTATTTTGGGTAGGGCACTGAGCGGACTTCTCCTTCTCTTACTGTTTAGCAAAACTCTAGGGTGAGTTTTCTTTCCCAACAGAAGGAATTAGATTCGGATCATCCCCCATTCCCACTAGATGGCAAGTTCCTTGAAAGGAGACTCATGTCTAATATTTCTTTAAACTTTCCCAAGTACTTAAAAGGGTGCTCTGTACACAATAAGCAATTAATTAATCAATCAATGGTATTGGTTGAGCTTTTCCTGTGTGCGGATCACTGTTCTAAGTGTTTGAGAAAGTTCAATAGGGTCAATACAAGTGATTCCTGCCCTTAGAATATTATAAGCTTCTAATCTTGCAGGGGCAGGGACACAGATATACAACACAGAGCCGGGGAAGCAACAGAATTTACAAATATATACATTGAGAGGGAGGCTTTCCGAAGACTGAGTTCCCAAGTGCTTAGGTGACATCAAAGACCGGCTTGATTGTCATTCCCAATTCATTCTTTCAAATTCTGAAAGCTTCTGTCATGTTACTCTTTCTAGTCAGCCTTGCTGAAAAAGCTATGACATAAAGTAGAACAGACATGACAACTCTCTCCTATTACCTGTAAAACAGTGTCAGTGTAACTGTCTCTGCTACTGTACTCTTGAAAAAAGAGAAAATATGTGTAATGTATAATGGTCTATGCTACTGTATAGACTGAAAGCTTGCTGTGGGGAGGGAATGTGTTTATTGTTATATTGTACACTCCCAAGTGCTTAGTACAGTGCTCTGCACATAGTAAGTGCTCAATAAATATGATTAAATGTGAATGAATGAATGGTCACAAACATACGTGTGGTGTATATGCTAGACTCAAAAAGCGTCTGCCTCTGCACATGTGTATTATATCTATGTATATTTCAATTCTCAAGTGTTAACAAATATGCATCATATACTTATAGGGTAGGTTTTTTTTGTTTATTTCTGATCTGCTATATCTCAGTTTTGCTTTGGAATTCGAAATAACAAAGAAATTCCCTGAGATATTAGAGTCTCACGTAGGACTTGTCATTAGGATCATTCCACAGTGTTAATTGCTGGGAATTGAAAATGGTGTGATTAATAGGATAATGGATAATGCCAGCATGGAAATTTCAATCAAGATTTTTTAAGATTCAATTAGTGTTTGGTCTGGGATAGACATCATTAACCATTTGTGTAAATAGATGTTCTTTTCCAGAGATGAGCCATTATAATTATCAATGCTCATTAAGAGATTTCAACACTGGAAAAAACATAGATTCCTATTTCTTGTCAGCATGGATTAGCTGAAATTAGCTGACTCTTCCTTAGCAGACTCCTCTTTCAAATGAGGAAATAATTCAGCTTCAATTTTTGCTTGTTTTTCTGCTCTGAATATATCTCAACCATAAAAAAACCTCAATGGATGTAAATTGGAAAAAAAGCACATAAAGAAATTGTGAGCAAGATCTCTCAGATAAGCTTCGCTTAGGGTGTGGAATGGAACGGGGTTGGTGTTTTGGGTTGTTGTTTCTTGGCGGGGGGGGGCGTGGGTAGTAAATATCCACTGAGACTTTTTTAAAGCCCTGAAATTTAGTTTTTAATTTTGCAGGCAACGTTGTGCAGTGATATTGAAGAACCAGGAACAGATTTCATCAGCCTTCATGTTTTCGGCTGTAGTTAAGCCTTGCAAAATGTGACATGTAATTCACCACTGTGAAAGGCTGTTGGCAATCTGAAACCCAACCACAGTGTTTGGGGAAGAAAACTGCTTGAATCAAGAAGAACCGGAGTGTGCAAAGATTGTACACTCAGTTGTCCTATAAGTCAGAAACAACGTTTCTGATGAAACCTGGGATAAAGAAAACTCTCTCCTCATTAGCCATGGCTCAGATAAGCACAATAACTTTCTCCTGCATCACAACCTTCTGGCTACACTGGGTATCTCTCAGATACTTAGGAACCACGCTGACATTCTGGAAGCCATAGGGAGCTGGCAACCCTGTGAGCCAGTTGTTGGGTAGGAATTGTCTCTGTCTGTTGCCGAACTGTATTTTCCAAATGCTTAGTACAGGGCTCTGCACACAGTAAGCGCTCAATAAATACGACTGAATGAATGAAAAAGTAGAAGTAAGGTCAGCCCAGGCATGGCCCACTGGAAAGACCACTGGACTGGGAGTGAGAGAACCTGGGTTCTAATCGCAGCCCTGCCACTTGCCTGCTGTTCAGTTTCCTCATCTGTAAACTGAGGATTCAATACTTGTTCTCACTCCCCTTTAAACGGTGGAAAAGAGACTTTGCCTGCCTTGATTATCTCTCCCTCTAGACTGTAAGCCCCCCCTCAGAGTCACACCTGGAGAGGTTCCAGAACTCTACCAGTCTCGGCTATGGGAGGGAGAGTCAAGCAGAGGCAAATCCATTCCATTCCGAGCTCGGGCAGTGGCTAGCGAGAGGAAGGCAATCTGCTACAAGTCAAAACTCACCTGTGTTGGGCAGTAGCAGCATGGGAAATCTTCAAGGTTGGACACTCAAGTTGACTGCACGAAAGGCGGCAGTGGTAAACCACGTCCGTACTTTTACCAAGAAAACTCTCTGGATCCACTACGAGAACGATTACAGTTGGAGGTGGGACGTTCTGGGAGAGATGTGTCCATGGAGTGGCTATGGGTCAGACGTGACTCCACAGCATAACACAACAACAGACTGTAAACTCACTGTGGGCAGGGAATGTGTCTGTTTTTTGTTATTGTACTTTCCCACGTTTTTAGTACAGTGCTCTGTAAGGAGAAAGCGCTCATTAAATACAATTGAATGAATTAATTAACGACTATCTACTTTCCCCAAGGAGAGCTGAGGAAAGTCAATGGTTTGGTTATTATGGTGGTTCCATCCTTAAAACTGGCTCTGAGTGAGTGCTAATGACCCCTTCAACCTGCCAACCCCTGGCCACCCCCAATCCAGCTCTGCAAACAGTTAAAATAATAATGATGATGATAATAATCATAATAATGGTATTTCATTTATTTGGTTTTTAATGGGGTTTGTTAAGCACTTACAATGTGCCAAGCTCTGTACTAAACACTTGGGAAGATAAAAGAAAATCAGGTTGGAGACCATCCCTGTCCCACATAAGGCTCGAAGTCTGAGTAGTAGGGAGAAGAGCTATCGAATCTCCATTTTACAGATGAGAAAACTGAAGCCCCGAGAAGTTAAGTGACTTACCCAAGGTCATACAGCAGGCAAGTGGCAGAGACAGGTTTAGAGCCCAGGCTTAGTTGGAAAGAGCCCACGCCTAAGAGTCCCTGCGGTCTAATCCCAGCTCTCCCACTTACCTGCTGTGTGATTTTGAGCACGTTACTTCACTTCTCTGAGCCTCAGTTTGAAGGGCGAGTGAGTTTCTTGCAGTGAGAAGGGTGTGAGCAAGAAACCAAAGCCCAGACAGATAAAAACAAGGCAAAGTGAGTAAGTTAGCTTGTTTGGCGTGAAGAGTGTGAGCTGGGGGATAATGAGAGAAAAACATTAATAAGTAGAAGGGAGATTATGAAACTCTTTAAAGAGGTTTCTACTTGATGTGGAAAGTAATGGATAATCATTTGAGATTTTGGTAGATACAGCAGCGTGACTTAGTGAATAGAGCCCAGGACTTGGAGTCCGAAGGTAATGGGTCTAATCCCGACTCTGCCACATGATTGCTGTGTGATCTTGAGCAAGTCCCTTAACTTCTCTGGGCCTCAGTTACCTCATCTGTAAAATGGGGATTAATAATATAATAATAATAATGTTGGCATTTGTTAAGCATTTACTATGTGCCAAGGACTGTCCTAAGCCCTGGAGTAGATATAAGGTAATCAGGTTGTCCCACGTAGGTCTCGCAGCCTTAATCTCCATTTTACAGATGAAGTAACTGAGGCCCAGAGAAGTTAAGTGATTTGCTCAAAGTCACACAGCTGACAAGTGGCAGAGAGGGATTAGAACCCATGACCTCTGACTTTCAAGCACGGGCCCTTTTCACTGAGCCACAAGACTGTGAGCCCCACGTGGGAAAACCTGATTACCTTGTTTCTACCCCAGTGCTTAGAACAGTGCTTGGCACATAGTAAGCGCTTAACAAATACCATCATTATTATTATCATTACCTTAGCGCTTAGTACGGTGCTTGACACATAGTAAGCACTTAACAGATGTGACTATTATTATAATTATCATCATCACCAACATTATCATTATTATTGTCATCCTATTACCTGGCAACGTGTTGAAATATTGAATGCTGTGGTTGGCCAGCAAATGGAAATCTTGAATGACTCAATAATGAATAATAATAATAATAATGTTGGTATTTGTTAAGCGCTTACTATGTGCAGAACACTGTTCTAAGCGCTGGGGGAGATACAGGGTAATCAGGTTCTCCTACGTGAGGCTCACAGTCTTAATCCCCATTTTACAGATGAGGGAACTGAGGCCCAGAGAAGTGAAGTGACTTGCCCACAGTCACACAGCAGCCAAGTGGCAGAGCCGGGATTCGAACCCATGACCTCTGATAGGTTAGTATCCCATAGTCCATAAGCAAGTGAATTAAGCCCAGGTCTACATCACCATAGTTACCTGAGGAATTCAGATGAAAACTTGCCTTTGTCAAAATTATCTAAATAATTTTAGAAAAAGTGAGGAATGCACCTGATTTATACAAATATTTTCCAACCCTCCAATTTCTTTGTGCTTTGTAGATCTAGCATTTGAATCCTGTTGATCTGTTGTCACAGATGCCACCCTATACAGGGTAAAAATGCTCCAGATTTTCCACTGTAACTATAAATTGTGGTTCAGAGCAGTGCTGTGCTCTTTTTAACTCTGTACATGGAGGCGCATCTTTAGGATTTCCTGCGTAGTTCAGATTAATGGAGAGGTCTGCGTTTTCAAAGAACTGTAATTAGGATTGACCGCTTTCCCAAAGGTGGGTCTGAAAAATCTGAGATCTCTATTCCATCCCATCAGAGTCTAATTATTCACCCCTACAACCAATTTGGACTAGTTCATAAGGAAGATTATGAACTTGCATTTCTAAACCTACTTATTCAAAGAAATAACCCCTCAAACAGAGAAATGGCTATATGATTTCCTTACGGCTACCTAGGTTCTTTAGAATACCTGCCGTTACAGTTAACCCCACTTCATTGTGCTCTACTTATTTATTTGTTTGAGCAAGTAGACTACGTACATTCTACCAGGCAATTCACATAGCCGTTTTAATAGCAGAATGTAATTCTTCGGGAGGAGAAAAACGAAAGTGAGAAGTCTATGAATTATTACAAACCCACTCAATCTCTTCTGACCACGCTGCAGTTCTCTGAACTGTAAAGGCTTTTTTTCTTGTGTTTAAGTTACCATGGAAGATGAAAGAGTCCCACAGAAGTGGGACTTAGAGACGCAGCCTGTCCCAGGGGAAAGAGCATGAGCCTGGGAGTCAGAAGACTTGGATTCTAATCCCAGCTCTGCCACTTCCCTTTAGGGTGACCTTGGGCAAGTCACTTAATTTCTCTGGGTCTCAATTCCTTCATCTGCAGTGTGGGGATTCAATTCCTGTTCTCCCTCGTCAAAGGACTTTGAGCCCCTCGTGGGCAGGGACTGTGTTCAGCCTGATTATTTTCCACCGATCCCAACACTTAACACGGTGCTTGGCATTTAGGAAGTGCCTAATAAATACTATTATTATTGTTATCGTTATTAAGGGTGAAGTATCAACTCCAGATTATTGAATGTCTCAAGGTCTCAAGAGAAGCAGCATGGCCTAGCGGACAGAGCATGGGCCTGGGAATCAGAAGAACCTGGGTTCCAATTCTGGCTGTGCCGCTTGCCTGCTGGGTGACCTTGGGAAAGTCACTTCACTTCTCTGGGCCTCAGGTTCCTCATCTGTAAAAGCTGTCTGTGTGAATATCTCCCAGACATATTAAAGACATATATAGTTCCTTTTGTATTCTTAGACAGTGCCTCTGATGGTGAAATTCACCTATGAGTGGGAGTGTGAATGAAAAGGCCAATTCAGAACCCACAGTTTCAGTCATATTATGTACACAGTAAGGCTATTTAGCACATGCTGGATACAAGTAACCGTACTAAGCATATGAGTAATAGAAAACCCAAAACAAGCATGCTTCCTGCGCACAAGGAGCACAGATCAAGAGAAGCAATATGGCCTGGTGGAAAGAACTTGGGCCTGGGAGTCAGAAGGACCTGGGTTCTAATTCTAGCCACCACTTGTCTGCTTTATGACCATGGGCAAGTCAGGTCACTTTTCTGTGACGCAGTTATTTCATCTGTAAAATGGGGATTATGACTGTGAGCCTCACGGAGTGTGTCCAACCTGATTAGTTGGATCTACCCCGGGGCTTAGTACATTGCCGGCACATAGTGAGCGCTCAGCAAATTCCATTACAAAAAAAGTCAAGATTATAAACTCAATGTTGAATTATGAATCTGATCCCAAAATAAATGTATCTCCCTCAGCTGATGGGTTGCTCATGCCCTCCTGTCTTCCTGGAACTTCCTTCCCCTTCGTACCTGGCAGACTTCTGCTCTCCCCATCTTCAAAGCCTTCCATCACGTCTCCTCCAGGAGGCCTTCCCTGGTTAATCTCATACCTCAATTGTATTTATTGAGCACTTACTGTATGCAGAGCACTGGGGAGAGTATAATGTAACAATATAAAAGACCCATTCCCTCCCCACGATAAGTTTACAGTCTAGAGGGGGGAAACAGACATTAACATAAATAAAATTACAGATACATACATAAGTGCTGTGGGGCTGGGAGGTGGAGGAGGGAGTGGGAGAAGAGAAAAGGAGGGCTTAGATAGTGAAGGCCTCTTGGAGAAGAGGTGCTTTGAAGGTGGGGAGGGTAACTGTCAGGTATGAAGAGGGAGGGCAATTCCAGGCCAGAGGCAGGACATGGGCAAGAGGCTGGTGGTGAGATAGGCAAGTTCAAGATACAGTGAGAAGGAAGGCATTAGAGAAGTAAAATGTGTGGGCTGGGTGTAAAAGGAGAGCAGGGAGGTGGGAGGAGGGGGCAAGGTGATGGAAAGGACTTTCTGATTGAAGCTGAGGAGAATGGGCAACAGCTGGAGGTTCTTGAGGAGTGGGGAAAAACACGGACTGACTCTTTCTGTAGAAAAATAATAATTGTGCTTCCAGGTGGGTGTATCTAAATCACCCAGGACAAGTAGCTGCATTAGTTTCTCCTTGAGGTAACCAGGTCTGTTCTAGGAAGCATTTAATCAAAGTGCTTATTTCGAGCAATGTGTTGTGTGTGGTGTTATTCCACGGTGAGAAAACTATGTAGTTATATAACCATAAACCAATTGAGAGGATACTGCTTTAGAGCTGAAGTGAGTAACGGCATGACAACCACTGGCATGTGCAACTGTAAAAGATAAGGATTTGAGACAATCTCCATGCCTAACAGAAAACCCTTTGTGGTCCAGGGGAAAGAGCATGGCTCTGGAAATCAGCTGGGGCTGCACCTGATGGAACTCCTAGGGCATTCAGCAAGGTGGACATACCCAGGAGAGATCCTGAGAAATATCCATCTAATATAGGCAACTGCCCAAGTTGCAGCACAAAGCAATACATTGCTGCAGACATTTTGGCAATAAGCGGTTTCCACCCGTTAAACACTTTGGTGAGCACTTTACAGAGTGCAGCATCCCTGCCTCCCTACCTGCTGGTCGCACTCTGCGTCCTAGGGAAAGCAGAAAATGGCAAAGATTGCCGGTGGCGCTACGTAAACCACTCAGAGGATCAGCAATTTCTTGGCGCAGGTTCTCGGGATTGGAGCTTGTCTGTTGTTTTCTACAGGAAACTCCATCATCATCCTGGACAGCAGGATCGCTTTTTCCATCCCTCGTCAGATCGACACCCTGATTTATCTTTCATAGCTCTCTGGTCATGTGTTGGGAAGGGGAAAATTTGTTTTGCATAGGTAATAAAATATAGTGGTGGCCTTGTGGAGACCCTGCTCAAGTCTACTCAGGAAAAATGAAAATAATTTAGTCAGTGACAGACTTCATAATCCATGTTAGCTACATATATTTATTAAATTCTTTCTACTTTGTTTGTATAAGCACTGCCTAAAAATTTCAAAAGTTAGACTTTGAAATTTTTGAAGATTTTTGAAAACAAAATGAAATTGAAAAGTGAGTAGCTTTGCTGATATTCACGGAAAACAAACATTTTGCTTCCTGCAGTTAGATATTAGAGGTGAAAGTATTTTGGTCTGGATCATCTGGATAAGGGACTTAGCTAATGTAGACTGATATAAATCCTTACTATAGTCTTCACAAGGTTAGAATTTTTTCAAGTGAATTTCTCTACATAGACTTCCATTCTGGCCACGGCAAACGCTACGAGTGGAGAGGAGATATATAAATAAAACACTCCTATCTAACCAGGAACCCCAAAGAAGGGGACTTTTTCTAAGTGATTTTGAGAATCACCTTGACTTTACACTTCAATTAACCACAGATTTTTTTTTCTTTTAAAGACTGGAACTTTAAGATCAATAATTTAGTATTTTAGGGAAAACTATTTTGATAATATCAATAATATATAACTTAAATAATGCTACCTTTTCATTATTATTTCTTAGAATACCTGATTCTCCACAAAGCTTTATCCTAAAAACTATATGGTTAAAAAATGTCACTTTTATTTAAAAGTATTTGCATTATAACTTGTTTGGGGGTTAAAAAAAAGTATTGGTAACTTAACACTTCACATTGGTTTTGGTCTGTGAATTTTTGAATCATCTAGAGAATATGAGCTCTTTGATGAAAAGTACTATTTTGTGTTATGAACCAGAAAATAATGGCCTATCAGACTATAGAAAGTGTTCTAAAGCATCTATCTTTAATCTTCTTGTGTAAGTGTTCTAGACACTGTAATTTCCAATAACAATAATGGAATAAATACCTCATTAACCCCTTTAAAGCTTCCAGTACCATGACAATATCTAAATGAACTGTCAGAGGACCAGGCATTGTTCAGTAAGACAGTAGACCAGAAAGTTAATATTGAGCTATATCCTCAGTGAGGTAACTGAATATGTTCTCATTCCCAACAACCTGATGCCCTATATTTTGTCGCTAAAGAAATACAAAATGAATAGCTATCAAATATATATATCATTTGACCATTGAAATCGGCTTCGTACCAAGAAATAAAATAGCTTTTACTAAATTTTGGAAGTGACTGGTGGTTTGGATAAGGTTAACTCACGGGGTACTGTTTAAACTTCATATTACACACTGTTGATCTAGAAAGATATTGATATTGAATTTATCCAGCCATAAATTAATATTTGGACAGGTTAATAATACTCTTTTCTGGGCTGGACGTCATAGATACTTATTGAATGAGAAGTAAAAATATAATATCCAGTTTGAACAGAATATTCACATAACAATAAAAAGTATAGATTTAGCTTTAGGGAACAATTCCCAGAGCCTTGATGCATTAAAAGGAAAGTAAGCAACTTGTTTGAAAGTATAAAGGGTTTAATTAACAAATATGGAATCTGGATGTGAAATGTAGCAGGAATATCAAAATGGGTAACAAGAAAAATAATACAAACTGTAGGGTCGAAAACATAGATGTTGTGGTGACAAGTAAAACATTTTAACAGCCACCGCAGCTGCTGCTGCACCAAAAATGGAAACACCATCAAAACAAAGGATAACTAGAACAGAACAACACCTTTCATTCATTCAGTCATATTTACTGAGCACTTACTGTATGCAGAGCACTGCACTAAGTGCTTGGAAAGTACAGTTCAGCAACAGAGACAATCCCTACCTTGCAACGGGCTCCAAGTCTTTCGCTCACTGAGTAGATAAAATAAAGACGTCAATTTACACTTTTGTTTCAAATTAACAGGCTATTTCAGCCGTTCCATAGGCCTAAATTGACCAAATGATCGTCTCAATTAGCACTTCACTAAATGAGTGGAGACCCAACCCAAAACTCTATCCAATTGAGAGAACCAAGTGCCTAATGCAATTAATTGGCTAATTACTCTCCACCTAGACTACAAGTTCTTTTAGGGCAGGGATAGAGTCTGCCAAATTTACTGTATTGCCCTCTCCCAAGCACTTAGTACAGTGTTCTGCACACTGTAAGTGCTCAGTAAACACCACTGACTGGTTGACTGATTACATGGATTCTTTAGAGTGGTCAGGGAGAATCACCACCAATAAGGTCTGGATTTCATTATATTTGCCAAGGGATGAAGTTACGCATATTGTGAGGTAACTCCACTAGAGGAAGAATAGAAAATGCCAACAGTCAGCTGCATACGGAGCTCCAGTAAGGGAAAAAAGAAATGATTTAGTCATCCCCAACACTATACCTTTAAAATCATAGATCCTTGGAGGGCAAATCCTTGGAGAGCAACCACAGCAGATGGACAAATCTGAGGTATAGAAATCCAGCTTGGCTCAGTGGAAAGAGCACGGGTTTAGGAGTCAGAGGTCACGGGTTCTAATCCCAGCTCTGCTGCTTGTCAGCTGTGTGACTTTGGGCAAGTCGCTTGACTTCTCGGTGCCTCAGTTACCTCATCTGTAAAATGGGGATTCATAATAATAATAATAATGATGATAGTATTTGTTCAGCACTTACTACGAGCAAACACTGTTCTAAGTGGTGGGGGGATACAAGGTGATCAGGTTGTCCCACATGGGGCTCCCAGTCTTAATCCCCATTTTACAGATGAGGTAACTGAGGCCCAGAGAAGTGAAGTGACCTGCTCAAAGTCACACAGCTGACAAGCAGCGAAGCTGGGATTAGAACCCATGACCTCTGACTCCCAAGCCCGTGCTCTTTCCACTAAGCCACGCTGGTTAAAACTGTGATCCTCAAGCGGGACAACCTGATTACCCTGTATCTACCCCAGTGTTTAGAACAGTGCTTGGCACATGGTAAGCACTTCAATACCAACATTATTATTATCATTATTATTAAATCGGGACCAAAATGACTCTTCTTCATCAGATCCTGATCAATGTTCTCTGTCAGTGTAACCGTGACCTCATTCATAACTGAAAATGAAGCAGTTAAAGGGGAGAGGGGGTTAGATATATGTCTGTTGCGCTCTGAGAGTATCATTCTGAACCTGTCACTACTAAGACATAAGACAATCAATCAATCAATCGTATTTATTGAGGGCTTCCTATGTGGAGAGCGTGGTACTAATTGCTTGGAAGTGTACAAGACAACAGAGTTGGTAGACACGTTCCCTGCTCGTGAGGAGCTTAGAATCTAGAGGGGGAGACAGACATTAATATAAATGATAAATTACAGGTATGTACATAAGTGCAAGAGCATGGACTTGAGGGTCAGAGGACGTGGGTTCTAATTCTTCTTCCGTTACTTGTCTGCTGTGTGACTTTGGGCAAATCGCCTGACCTCTCTGTGTCTCAGTTACCTCATCTATGAAATGGAGACTAAGACTGTAAGCCCTATGTGGGACAGTGACTGTGTCCAACCTGATTAACCTGATTACCTTGTATCTACCCCAGTGCTTAGAACAATGCTTGGTACATAGTAAGCGTTTAACAAATACCACAATAATAACAATTATTATTATTATTTTGGAGCCAAGGGTGGAGCAAATATCCGCTGCTTAAAGATACGGATCCGAGGGCAGGGTTTACACAGAAGGGAGAGGGAGTAGGGGAAATGAGTGTTTAGTCAGGGAAGGTCTCTTGGGGGAGATTTTAATAATTTTAATATGATTTTAATAAGACTTTGAAGCTGGGGAGAGTGGTGGTCGCTCATACATGAATGGGCGGGGGAGTTCCAGATCATAGGGAGGATAGGAGTAAGGGGCCTGTGGTGAGATAGATGAGATTGAGGTTCAGTGAATAAAATGATATTAAAGAGAGAGTATAGTAGGTAATAGGTGAGGTCAGATAACACACACTGTTTGACTGTTTTAAAGCAAATGATAAAGAGTTTCTGCTTGATTTGGAAATGAATGGCCAAGGCCAGGCAATGGAGGCTGTTGAGGAGTGGGGAAACATGGATTGCACATTTTTTAGAAAAACGATCCATGCAGCAGAGTGAAATATTTGCTGGAGTGGGAAAACACAGGAGACAGGGCGGTCAGAAAGGAGGCTGATGCAGTATTCAAGTTGGGATAGGGTAAACTGCTTGGGTCAGCATACTAGCAGTTCGGGTAGAAAGTAAAACGTGGATTTCAGTGATGTTGTGATGGCAGAATTGACAGGATTTGGTGACGGACTGAACATACGGATTGAATAAGAGAGTTGAGTTGAGGATCACACTAAGGTCATGGGCCTGTGAGACGGGAAGGATGGTGGAGTTGTCTACGGTGATAGGAAAGTCATGGGGAAGACAGGGTTTGGGTGGGAAGATGAGGAATTCTGTTTTGGACGTAAGTTTAAGGTCTCAGTCAGACATCCAAGTAGAAACGCTCTTAATGCAAGAGGAAATGAGTGACTGCAGAGAAGGAGGGGAGTCGGGGCTAGAGAATTAGATTTGGGAAGCAACTGCAAAGAGATGGTAATTGAATCCATGGGCGCGAATAGGTATAGTTGGGGAATAGAAGAGGGTGTCCCAGAATTGAACCTTAAATTACCCCCACAGTTAGAGGGTGGGAAGCAGAAGAGGAGACAGGGAAAAAGACTGAGAATGAGCGGCCAGAGAAATAGGTGTCAGTGAAACCTAAGTTAGATGATATTTCCAGGAGACGGAGGTGGTTCTCGATGTCGACAGCAGCAGAAAGGTCAAGGAGGATTAGGATGGAGTAGAGGCCATTAGATTTGGCACAAAGAAGGTCACTGATGACCCTAAAGAGGGCATTTTCCGTGAAATGATGAGGGCAGAAGCCAGGTTGCAGACGATCATTGGAGGAGAGGAAGTGGAGACATCGGGTGTGGACAACTCACTCAAGGAGTTGGGAGTGGAATGGTGGGAGGGAGAAGTGGTGATAACTGGGAGAAGCCCAGTCAAGGTGGAGGAGGGTTATAAGATAAAGAATGCATGTGCGGATTTGGAACCAATGGGGAAGAAGCCATTTTAAATGAACAGTTGAAGATAGTGGTCAGGGATGGAAGCAGGGAGGTGGCAAGTTTTTTTAAGAAATGGGAGGGGATGGAGTCAGAGACACAGGTGAGGGAGTAGATTATGAGAGGAAGCGGGAGATCTCTTTTCGTGATGCTGCTCGGGAAAGACGGGCGAGTCGAAGAAGGGGCAAGAGAGAGGGCCTGGAGAGGAGCGGGGGAGATTTTAGGGAGATCGCGCTTACTGATTTCATCAATAAAGTTCATACCCAGGTCAAGAGATGGGGTGGGGAGGGGAGAGCAGGGGATTTGAGGAGGGAGCTAAGCGTCTGGAAGAACTTGTGAGGGCAATAGGCATGGGAATCAATAAGGATGGAGAAAAATGTTGCCAGATGGAGGAGAGGGTAGAGTTAAACCACATACACACACATATAAGTGGGCAGGGACATGATTACCAACTCTGTTAAAATAATAATAATAATGTTGGTATTTGTTAAGCGCTTACTATGGGCCGAGCACTGTTCTAAGCACTGGGTTAGATACGAGGGAATCAGGTTGCCCCACATGGGACTCACACTTTTAATCCCCATTTTACAGATGAGGTAACTGAGGCACCGAGAAGTTAAGTGACTTGCCCCAAATACACAGCTGATAGGTGACAGAGCCAGGAATAGAACCCGTGACCTCTGACTCCTAAGCTCGTGCTCTTTCCACTGAGCCACGCTGGTACTCTCCCAACTGCTTAGTCCAGTGCTCTGCACACAGTATGCTTTCAATAAATTGATCACTGATTGATTGATAAGTGTGCATATATGTGTGTGTTGTTCATGTGTGTGCTCACAAATAATTACTTGATTTCTTTGCAGTGCGGAGCAACTGGACTGAGGTGTACTTTTATGATTGATGAGAAAGGTCATTCGTCAGTTTTATATCCGACAGGAGGAGGAGGAGCAGTGATAGTCCTAGAAGCAGAGTAGCTGTAGGAGTAATAGTGATGTTATTAATTAAGTGCTTACTGTGTGCAGCGCACTGTACTAAGCACTGTGAAAGAGTAGGCAGGCGGGAATTAAAAACAGGCCTCATCCCCTGAAGGGCTCACAACTGTTCAGCTAGCCTGCCCTCGGTTTGATATCGCGCTGTGCCTCCGTTTCCTCATCGGGAAGATAAGGACTCAATACCTGTTCTCGGATCAATTTAGACTGTGAGCCCCATCCGGGATTAGGACTGTGTCCGACCTGATAATTTGTATCTACCGAAGTGCTTAGTACAGTCCTTGACACATATCGAGCACTTAACAAATAGAATAATACTAATAATAATAATAACAGGCAAGCAATAGTTCCTGCTTTTGTAGGTCTCTCACAGGTAGCTGCAGTAGTATTGCAGTATTGTATATATTATTTATTATTTTGTATATATTATTGCCCTATTTATTTTGTTAATGAGGTGTATATCTCCATGATTCTATTTATCCTGATGATGTTGTTTTGTTTTGTTCTGTTTTCCTTTGCTGTCTCCCCCGTTTAGACTGTTTAGACTCCCCCATAAGTGGGCAGGAATGGTCTCTATCGGTTGCCCAATTGTACATTCTAAGCGCTAAGTACAGTGCTCTGCACATAGTAAGCGCTCAATAAATTCTAGTGAATGAATGAATGAACATGGCTCCTGATGTCTTTATGCAAGGAACACCGAGGCTTGGATAAAGTGGAAGGGTCAGAGGACTTATTATCCCTGCTCATAAGAAGCTTACATTAGAGAAGCAGTATGTCCTAGCGGATAGAACCCGGGCCTGGGAGTCAGAAGAACCTGGCTTCTAATCCCGGCCCTGCCACTTGTCTGCTGTGTGACCTTGGGCAAGTCATTCGACTCCTCTGTCCCTCAGTTGCCTCGTTTGCAAAATGGCAGTGAAGACTAATAATAATAATGTTGGTATCTGTTAAGCGCTTACTATGCGCAGAGCACTGTTCTAAGCGCTGGGGGAGACACGGGGGAATCAGGTTGTCCCACATGGGGCTCACAATCTTAATCCCCATTTTACAGATGAGGTAACTGAGGCCCAGAGAAGTTAAGTGACTTGAGCACCACGTGGGACAAGGACTGTGTCCATACCAATTTGTATCCATCCCAGCACTTAGTACAGTGCCTGGCACGTAGTAAGTGCTTAACAGATTCCACAATAGTAATAATGGTTATTATTTTTACATTCCACAGTCTCACCTCCGCCAGCTACACAGCCTGGCCCTGACTCCTAATTCTGGGCTCCCCTCATCTTTAGCAGCTCCCTTCTCATTATCCATGCAGCCCTCTGCTGCTCTTCACCACCCTTTGTTGCCCTTCGCCTATGCCTGCTGCCCCTTGGTTCTGGCAGCTGGGGTAGCCAAAGTGGCCAGTGGTGACCTGCCTGGAGAGATTTCACCTGGCCACTGGTTTCCACCCCAGGGGCAACTCCGAGTCTAGCTCCCTGCTCGTTGGAGGACATGGGGGTAAGGTACCAGCGAACCGGTTGCGATGGGAGAATGACGTGAGAGTGGCAAATGTGACTCGGGGCCAGCCGACATCCTGAGTCGGTCTCGGGCATGCGTAGACGTCATCTTGTCGAAGTCGCATCGTCCGCAAAATGGGGATTCAATTCTGTTCTCCCTCCTAGTTAGACTGTGAGCCCCGTGTGGGACTTAATTATCTTGTACCTACCCCAAAGCTTAGTACAGTGCTTGTCGCAGAGTAAGCACTTAACAATTACTATTTATTATTAACATTATCATTATTAGTATTGCTGTTATTACCCTTGCTCTTATAGAAATATCTCGTCATGGGCTGCAAAATCCTCTCCTCGATGACTCCGAAACCCAACACACATATAGCCCACCAACCTTTAGGTAGGCAGGGGGATAAACAGACAAAAAGTCTGAAAGGCCTTCCCAGAAGGGGACATCTGGTCATTCACTTTGTAGAGAAGAGATGGAATTATTCCCAATTACGGTTGGTGAGCTGGGGGACATTTAGTTCAAGAGTTTTTTCAAGCGAGTCGATGGTAAAACAGGGATGGTAAAACAAGTTTCTGTGTCATTAAATAATTCATTGTTTTTTTAAAAAAAACCATCACACTGCCTTTCACCGGTTTCACCTGAGCATTCGAAAGTGCTATTTTCCACGAATTGTTGTCCTTCCTTGTTGCTAACTATTATACTCCAGAGACTAAACTTGAAATTAAATGGGTTAATAAGATAAACTAGCCGCTTACCCTGTTAATGAACAAACTATTAAACCTATTCTCTCTTCAACGCACTCATACACCTCCCCATTAATGCTAATGGGACTCGTGCACACATTTCCTAAAGTCGCTATATCCCTTGTTTGGCGACGATAATGGCTAAATCAAACATACCATACTAAGAAAATCCTTTAGACTGCAAGGAAATAAATCATCAAACTTTTTTTTAGACTTCAGGGTTTGTATTAGATGCACCTTCTGCCTGAATTCTGTGACCTGGTCAATAAGCAATTAGTATTTTATGACAAAGTGGCAAGCTAATAGAGGTTTGTAGGTACATGCACACATGAGAGCTGAGGATAATTTTTACGACTTCAGTAGAACTGTGTAACAAACAGAAGTCAATTTTTATGACCGTAATGATTGTATCCTCCTGATGCCCGAAGAAAATAGCTCTACTCAAATCAGTTAATTAGTACCAAACTACACTTGCTCACAGACTGTTCAGCTGTTATATCAAGTGCCACAGTCTTTCAAAGAGGAATACTTAATGTATTTTATCAACATTCTTAGTGGATGATCAAAACATAGAACATAAAGTTCCATCTTAAAGTACACTTTAAAATTCTTTTATTAGCGTACAATTTCATAAGTCATTAATTTCCAAATTTATAATATTAAACAAAATGCAAAATGAATATCTCAACACGAGGATAAGAAAATTAATCGAGGTTTTGCCAGCGTAGTCAAGTTTGATTCTGTCTGCTTCGGTTTCCCTCTTACCTCTCAAATTTCTTTCCTAAATAAACGAGCTAACATTCCCTACAGCAGTGTAATCATATTGGGCTCTTTATTATTTTGCTTGCTAAATGTTGTCTTCCCCAAGACACCGAGACTGATTTAATACCCCTATTGCTTAAGTACTGCCTTATGCACTGAGGTACAAGTCTTTTGCATCAATTTAAAGCCAAAGTGATAAATGGAATTTAATGATCTTTTTTGTACAGTTCTGTATAACACTAAACAATGGCCAATGCATTCATTCACGATCAGTTTTTTACCTTGTTTTTAATTACTTACTATCTAGAGGTGGGGTGTGAAAAATTACACCCCTTGCCTCGGCACATCTTTCTTTTATAAAATGTATGTACAACAAATAAAAAGCACATTTTAGCCTACATGCTGCCTATTAAGTTAAATGCAGTTACCTAAGAATGGCAGTTCAGTTAACGAAACCCTCATTATTTTAATCTCACCCTGGCTTGGGCATAGTCAATCAAAAGCACTTGAGATTTATGTCAGATGCTAACAAAATACAGTATAAATCGAGCTATTGAGTACAATTCACTGACTCTGTTTATTCAGCTCTAAGCTATGAAGCTAAAGTGGATACCATTTATAACCGGGACATGTATTCTTCCTAGCCATAAGAGTTAGCAGGCCATAGCTGGAGTACTTTTAAACCAGAGGGAATATAAAATGTCCTTACGATCTGATCTGGGTGGTTTTTTTTTAAGTATACAAATGAATAAATTATATCAAGAAGGACGCCCTTTGAGCCTAATACGTTGATTGAGAAACTTGCGATACAATTCTGAAATCAGTCTAACTTCGGGGGCAAGGAATATCTGTTTAATTATAAATGGTCAGTGGTTTTAGTGTTTGCAGTCAGCAATGTTCTAAGGAAGGGCTTTAAGAGGTTTTGGCTCCGAACATCCAATGGGACTGCTAAGAGCTATGCAGAATGCTCTAAAGAGATCAGGAAAATAGCTATCTCCGAGTAGACGTCACCTTATTAACTCAATACTCCCAGGCTTTTTAGCTTGAGTCCCCCTTTTTGAATAACACTGACATTTCTAAATTCTAAATTCTCCCTCTGGGAAATGGAGAATTTCCAGAGCAGCATTTATGTAACAAAAGTCATGAAAACTGCCTTTAAGGCAAGAAGGTTTTCATTAATAATGATTGTGGTATTCATTAAACACTTACTAAGTGCCAAGCACTGTTCTAAGGGCTAGAGTGGATACAAGCAAATCGGGGCAGACCCAATCCCTGTTCCACATGGGGCTCACGGTCTTAATCCCCATTTTACGGATGACAGAATTGAGGCACAGAAAAGTGAATTGACTTGCCCAAGGTCACCCAGCAGACAAGTGGCAGAGCTGGGATTAGAACCCAGGTCCTTCTGACTCCCAGGACTGTGCTCTATCCACTAGGCCATGCTGCTTCAATATAGCGGGTCATTTGTCTTGGAGAAGTTCTAGCTCACCTGTTAGCTAACCGAAAACGTATTTTAATAATGTATGACATTTAAAAAATATCTTTCACTAAAAATAATAACAACTGTGGTATTGGTTAAGCACGTGGCTCTGTGGAAAGAGCCCGGGCTTGGGAGTCAGAGGTCATAGGTTCGACTCCCGGTTCGGCCACTTGTCAGCTGTGTGACTGTGGGCAAGTCACTCAACTTCTCTGTGCCTCAGTTACCTCATCTGTAAGATGAGGATTAAGACTGTGAGCCTCACGTGGGGCAACCCGATTACCCTGTATCTACCCCAGCGCTTAGAACAGTGCTCTGCACAAAGTAAGCGCTTAACAAATACCAACATTATTATTATTAATAGGTATCAAGCACTGTATTAAGTAGCTTGGCCTAGTGGATAGAGCACAGACGTGGGAGTCAGAGCACCTGGGTTCTAATCCCGACTTCACCGCTTGTCCTCTGTGTGACCTTGGACAAGTCACTTCTCTGTGACTCAGTTACCTTGTCTCTAAAATGGAGATTAAGACTGTGAGCCCAGTGTACGACAGGGACGGGGACTGCATCCAACCCGATTAATTTGTATGTACCCCAGCGCTTAGTACGGCGTCTGAAACATAGTAAGCACTTAATGAATACCATAAAAAAGAAGCACTGGGGTAGATACAATCCCATCAGATCAGCCAGTAACTGTCGCATTTGGGGGATAGTCACGTTCACAGTCTAAAGGAGAGAGCAAGTTCTCAATCCCCATTTTGTAGATAAAGGGCCTGTGGCCCAGTGAAAATGTGACTTTCACACAGCAAGTATGTGGAGGACTTGTATTTTGTACCCAAGTCCCTTACTTCCAGGGCCCACAACACCTAAGAATAGTGATGATCTACTCCGTCTACCTACCTACTACCTACCTACTTCATAAATAAATGGAAACTGAGGCACAGGGAGTGAACTGAAGTCACTTGCCCTAAGTTTTAAAATGGAAATCCGAGCCTAGGCCAGGAATGGGACTCAAGCCTCTATTCTTCCAGCAAAGTATAATAATAATAATAAAAACGTTGGTGTTTGTTAAGCGCTTACTATGTGCAGAGGACTGTTCTAAGCGCTGGGGTAGATACAGGGTAATCAGGTTGTCCCACGTGAGGCTCACAGTCTTGATCCCCATTTTACAGATGAGGTAACTGAGGCACAGAGAGGTTAAGTGACTTGCCCACAGTCACACAGCTGACAAGTGGCAGAACCGGGATTCAAACCCATGATCTCTGACTCCCAGGCCCGGGCTCTTTCCACTGAGCCACGCTGCTTCTCACGTTGCTCAAGAGGCTACCTGCCTTTCTGCGGGCGTTTCTAAGTCCTAAAACCACAAATTTTTTCAAGGGAGAAGGATCAGTGTAGTAGAAGTCAACAAGCATTCACTGCTACTCCAATTTGGGGATGTTTTAATGAGCTAGAGTCTCCCACTTTATTTTCTCTTTGTTTCTAGGTGAAGTAGGTTGGGTATTATCATCAGTCATATTAATTGAGAGCTTATACTATCTGCAGAGCACTGTACTCTGCACTTGGAAGGGTTTCAGTCTAGAGGACTTGACACCAAGGTCGATTTAGTATTCTGCAGTTGAGGTTATGGCCTTCCAAACTTAGTCTCTGAGCTCACTACCGCAAATTCCCTCTCAACCTTGGAAGAATCGGGTTCATAGAATCCCCAAATTATACTTGGGATTGATGGAATCAAAAAATGGAATGATTAACTGAATCTTGTTCAGATGAAACTCAGGGGATTCTAGGTTTCTGTTGAGTTCATTTGTTCAGTACTGAAGTTAACTCACATAGACACCGGACGTATTTGTAAAAGTAGAAGTCTCCTCGCCCCTCTCGGGGTCGCATCTGGAGAGTTTCCAGTCCTCTCCCAGTATTGGCTGTGGGAGGGAGAGTCAAGCAGAGGCGTAGCCATTCCATTCCTAGTTTGGGCAGTGGCTAGCGAGTAGAAGGCAATCTGCTACAAGTCAAAACTCACCTGTGCTGGGCAGCAGCGGCACGGGAGAGAGTCGAGGGCGGAGGCTCGAGTTTACTGCACAGAAGGAGGCAGTGGAGAACCACTTGTGTATTTTTACCAGGAAAACTCAATGGATACACTACCAGAACGACTGCAGATGGAGAGCAGGGTAATTCTAGGAGAGATGTGTCCGTGGTGTCACTCCGGGTCCGAAACGACTCGACGGCATAAGACGAGAAGTCTCCCACCGGGGTTCATTTAGAACAAGGCTGTGGGACATTTCACCGATTCTAACTTTACTAAATCTGGAGTTGGAGATCAGTTTTTTTTTCTAAAGAACTGTTGCCATTTCTTTACCATTCCCAAACAGTAAGGAACATTAATTATCTACATTTCCAGTGGGATTTGCAAATTTGTTAACTACTACTGAAAAATAATTGGTTGGCATTTTAGCAGGGACCTCTAGCACTTTGGCTAGGGCCTCTCAAGTAAAAATATCACCTTGCTTTTTTCTGTTAAAATTCTCCAAAATACGTCTGAAGATGTATTTTCTAAGAACTCTATATCTGCCCCTTAGAAAAGCCAGGGCTATTACCTGGATAGTAAATTCCTAAATTCAGGACCCAGAAAAACTTACTACTCAAAATAGAAGCCCCAAACTTGACTTTTTTTAAAATTAAATGAGGCATAAATCCAAATTGCAGCTATACATAAACGATCAACAGCAAGTTTTGATGATGATGACGGTATCTGTCAAGCGCTTTCTATGTGCCAAGCACTGTACTAAGCAGTGGGGTAGATACGAGCAAAATCAAGTTGGACACAGTCCCTGTTCCATGTGGGGCTAACAGTCTCAATCCCCACATACAGATGAGGTAACTGAAGCCCAGAGAAGCAAAGTGTCTTACTCAAGGTCACACAGCAGACAGGTGTCAGCTGGGATTAGAATCAGAGCTGAGATTAGAACCCATGACCTTCTGACTCCCAGGCTGTGGTCTATCCATTGTGCCTCAGATGGTAAAATGAGCCCCTTTCCTCAGTTTCCTGATCCAGCAAGTGGGAGAACAGTGTGCGGCCCATAAATGATAGTGACTAGTCTGTATGAATGATTAGTGGATTTTGGAGGTGAGAGGTGATTATGATAATCTTGGTATTTGTTAAACGCTTACTATGTGCAGAGCACCGTTCTAAGCGCTGGGGTAATCAGGTTGTCCCACGTGAGGCTCACAGGCTTAATCCCCATTTCACAGACGAGGTAACTGAGGCACAGGGAAGTGAAGTGCTTTGCCCAGAGTCACACAGATTATTTTGAAAACGTACCAGAAGTCAGTACCAAATGGCCTTAGCTATCTTCCTGGAATTGAGCTAATGATAACTTCCTCGTAGTGGTAAATATACCATACCAGGAAATCTATTAGTAAGTACAGAGATTATATGATAAGGCCGGAGGTTTTAAAGATAGTGCCAGAAGAAGTGAAAAAAGTCTCCCTTTCTCTTGTCCTCTCCTTCTGATGCGGATTGACCTGTTAAAATAATGGTCCACAGCATTGAAATGATCCTAGGTCTCTGTCAGACCAATCATGGCTCAACCTATTTTCTCTCGGTTACATCAGAAAGTGTGAACTTGCAACCTTAGCCCTCGCTCCTTTAATCCTGCTCTGACAGGGCAGGAATAATTCACAGGTTGAGCTAATCAAAGGTGAAAAGGGAGAATCAGTAAATGTCGTATCCTTTTGCCACTTTCATCAATCCGGCTAACTGAATTTGAACTAAAGCTTGGCAAATTTTCTGCAAAGGGAAATTAATATGTAAGACATCTGAGTCCTGCTGCAGGCCTGTAAAATTGGAAAGCTGGCGTTATATCAGAGGGCGATTACTGAGAGAGAAAAAGGGAATAGCCACAGCCTGTGTAATCAGAAAGAAGCTTCTGTGTATCTGTTGGCTGGGATAGGAGGGAGCGCAAGTTAAAAAAAAAACAAAACCTCCTCTCTCTTTCAATTTTTCCCCATCAGGAATATATTCTATTGCCCATTTCTGTTGCCCATACATGATTGAATCAATTCAATTACCTCAGAAAAGTTGATACATATTCAGACCATGAGGAGGCTCAGGAAAGAAGAAGAGGAAAAGAGACAAAGAAATCTGTATTTACTCAATAATAACTTTCATTTGGAGAAGGTTTGAAAACAATTCTCCCTCGCATTTGTCCCTGTCAGATCACATTATTCACAAATGAAGTTTACAAAATATCAATTCAATTTCAATAAGAGAGCTTGAATCACAGCACACGAGGGCTGAATTTACCAAATCATAACACTTTGAGGAGACCCTGGTGGCTTCCAAATATTTTCCAGTCAGAGGTAATCAAAGGCAGACCGCTGAATACTAATACATTCAATTTCACCCCTTTTGTTCGCATCTGTTCCCTTATAATACTATTTTCTACACTTCCAAATCATTGATGATGGCAGTCAGATAAAAAAAAAAAAACCACAGCCATCATATAGCCCTAGACGGTTTTTGTGAAAAACACTGTCAAATATCTACAAGGTCCTCCCTTTTTATAATCAATTTGTTGATGACCAAACTCGGATCCAGTAGGCCATAAAGAGAGGTCTCTCCATGCCCCAACCCCTTTACCAAAACAGTAAAGCACCGCATATTTTCCAAGTTCAATTATTTCATTTCTTTATTTAGCTATTTCATCTGGTCAGAATATCCTGGTAAATTCAGCAATAACATCAGTCTGCCTCACTATATCGAGTTCAAATCTCGCCCATCGGAGAATCCAGAGGAGGTTTGCGTGAGGAGGATTTGCAACCTGTTTGCTGCTTGGAACTTCAGATTGTTTCTCTACAGATCTGGGGAAGTGGAGGAGGAAACAACTCTTCAGGGAATTTGGGTCGCATAGACAAATGATCCGTTTAAATGAGTCCCAAACACTCCTTTTTTTTTTTCTTATTTCATAACTGTTTTGGGATCTGAATTATACAGATAATTGCTTCAGTTCTTCACTCCATTATGTCTGGGCACTTCCAGCTGCTCAGAAGCATTAAAACAAATTAATTCCCCTCTGAAAGAGACAAGTAAGCCCAATTCTGTGGGGTCAGAGTGAGCAAAGGCATAAGCATATACAGATTATCATTTCATTCTGCCCTGACTGAAATAGAGAATCAAGCAACTGATTATGTCAACTGTGCATATAGAGAGGATATGACTTACAGGGACTGCACATA
Organism: Ornithorhynchus anatinus; assembly: GCF_004115215.2. Taxonomy (NCBI): domain Eukaryota; kingdom Metazoa; phylum Chordata; class Mammalia; order Monotremata; family Ornithorhynchidae; genus Ornithorhynchus; species Ornithorhynchus anatinus. Next base: position 25,110,012 of record NC_041745.1, read on the forward strand.
CCAAAGATTATATAGGCTGCACTGAGAGTTCCAGCATGAAGGTTTTATTTTCAGCATTCCCTATAACAAGAGTAAAAACTCATGGCAACCCAAAACTCGCCTAAAACAACCAAGTTCTTTTCAGGTATCTGCATGGTGCCTGTATTACCATGGGGAAAATGTGCTTTTCCAGCTAATCATCGGTGCATACTTTCAATGTTTTTAATCATCTCATTAGTTTCTTGCCAAGATCGAAGATCTGAAAGAAATCTCTCATCATTTCCTTTACCTTCGAGCAGTAAACTCCCTTGTGAACTCATTCGCTTCCATGGCTTCAGTTGCTGTCTCTGTAAAAATGATTCTCAAATGTTCATCTCCAGCCCCTCTCCCTCCCCTTCTCTGCCGTCTCATATTTTCTCCTGCGTTCAGGACAGTTCTACTCGGATGTTTCTCTGACACCTCAAACATACCATGTCCAAAGCAGAGCTCCTCGTCTCCTCCCCCAAACCCTGCTCTCCCTGTGTCTTTCCCATTACTGTAGACAGCACTACCATCCTCCTTGTCTCATAAGCCCTTAACCTTAGCATTATCCCTGACTCATCTCTCCCATTCAACCCCCGCATTTAATCTGTCACCAAATCCTGTCAGTTCCAACTTCAGATCATAGCTAAAACCCACCTCTTCCTCTCATTCCAAACTGTTACCCCCGTGATCCAAACACTTATCCTTTCCTGCCTTGAATACCTCAGCAGCCTCCTTGCTGTCCTCTCTGCCTCCTGTCTCTCTCCACTTTCAGTCCATACTTAACTCTGCTACCTGGATCGTTCTTCTACAGAACCATTCAGTTCACGTTTCCCCACTCAAGAACTTCCAGTGGTTTCCCATCCACCTCCGCGTCAAGTAGAAATTCCTTACCATCGGCTTTAAAGCACTCATCACCTGTCCCCTTCCATCCTTACTTCTCTTACTACAGTTTGCTCTTCTAATACCCACCTACTCACTTTACTTCGATCATGTCTCACTGCCGATCTCTCTCCGGGTTCTGCCTCTGGCCTGGAACTCCCTCCATCTTCATATCTGACAGAGCATCACTCTCCCCACCTGCAAATCATTATTAAAATCACATCTCCTCCAAGTGGCCTTCTTTGACTAAGCCCTCATTTCCATTTCTCCCAAACAAAAACTCCTCACTATTGGCTTCAAAGCTGCCCAACACCTTGCTCCTTCTGATCTCACCTCCCTTCTCTCCTTCTCCACCCCAGCCCACACACTCCACTCCTCTGGTGTTAACCGTCTCACTAGGCCTCCATCTCGTCTGTCCCGCTGTCATCATTGTTGACCGCGTCCTACCTCTGGCCTGGAAGAAATCTGCCAAACAATCACTCTTCCCCACTTCAAAGCCCTACTGAAGGCTCACCTCCTCCAAGAGCCCTTCCCAGACTAATCCCCTCTTTTCCTCAGCTCTCCCTTCCTTCCATGTCACCTCGACTCACTCCCATACCTCTTCCCCACCTCTCCCTGCCCCACAGCAGGGATATGCATATATCTATAATGTTATTTATTTATATTGATGCCTGTTTACTTGTTTTGATGTCTGTCTTCTCCCTTCTAGACTATAGCCCAGTGTGGGCAGGGATTGTCTCTCTTTATTGCTGAATTGTACTTTCCAAGCACTCAGAACAGTGGTCTGCATAAAGTAAGTGCTCAATAAATATGATTGAATGAATGAACGACTGTGCCTAACCACAATTTATTTATTTATAGCAATGTCTGTCTCCTTTTACGCTTGAGAAAAATGAGGCATAGCAGGTCCTCTAACCCATTCTCTTTCCACCTGATTATCATGTATCTTCCTTAGTACTTAGAATGATGCTTGACACATAGTAAACTCTTAACAAATGCACCTTGTCCTCCACTTGTCTTCTGTGTGACCTTGGGCAAGCCGCTTAACTTCTCTGTGCCTCAGTTACCCCATCCGTAAAATGGAGATTAAGACTGTGAACCCCATGTGAGACAGGGAGTCGGGTACTGTACTAAGCACCGGGATGGATACGAGCCCCGAGTGGGACAGGGACTGTGTCCAACCCGATTTGCTTGTAGCTATTTCAGGGCTTAGTACAGTGCTTAGCACAAAGAGAAGCAGCATGGCTCAGTGGAAAGAGCCCGGGCTTGGGAGTCAGAGGTCATGGGTTCGAATCCCGGCTCTACCACTTGTCAGCTGTGTGAGTGTGGGCAAGTCACTTTACTTCTCTGTGCCTCAGTTACCTCATCTGTAAAATTAGGATTAACTGTGAGCCTCACATGGGACAACCTGATTCCCCTGTATCTACCCCAATGCTTAGAACAGTGCTCTGCACATAGTAAGTGCTTAACAAATACCAACATTATTATAGTAAGTGCTCAGTAAGTACCACAATCATCATCATTATTATTATTTGGCATCACTTGTGCTCTACAGCATGTGTTTTCATTAACAAGGTGTCTGTGAAGGTATTTTGATGGATGCCAAGAACTGCTTCATCTGAAAAGAATGTGGTAGTCTATTTTCCTGCAAAACTCAGATAACAGACATTATTATTTCTATTGTCATTATTATATTTGTTAAGCACTTACTAAGTGTCAAGCACTGCTGTTAGTGCTGGGGTAGATAAAAGTCCATCAGGTCAGACATTCTTCTTGTCCCAGAGGGCCAAGCTACCCAAGACCTATCTTTTCAAGCTACTCTCGTAATCAAAAACCACCTAAGGTTCTTTGCAAGATTATTATTTTAAACATTTTTAATAATAGAAATTGACTAGACTTTTACATTTCTATTTTGAGTGTCCTGTACCTGTAGATTGTTCTCAAAAGATGAGATTTTTTTTTAATGGAACAGTAAAGCAGTATGTGATGTTTGTGACTATGAGCCCCATGCAGGATGGGGACTGGGTCCAACCTGATCATCTTGTATCTACCCCAGTGCCTGGCACCTGGCAAGTGCTTAACAAATATAAAATAATAATAAGTACAGAGGGTACATACATATGTGTATACTAGGCTACAAATATGTTTGTAAAAAACTACAATAAATTGATCAAAAAAGTACTCCCCCGCTACGATATGCTGCTACAGCTTACCACACAGATTGGTGAATGGAAAATCGTACTTATGCTCCCATTCTATTTTAAAACATCTATAAAGTTCTTCCCTGTTTTGACTTTTTCTTCCCCAGCATGGCATTATACTGGGTATTAGCCTCATGCTGTTATAAAAATGGCTTTATGTTTTGTGAAATTATGGCAGGACAACACCAAATAGCTTGGTTTAATTTAACACTCTCAGGTTATTTTCGACGACCTCCACAATGCTTCAGAAAGAATTGCATTAAAATACTGATAAATATATCCATTTACACACCCCGCAGATCGAAAACCTAGCATGCGCTGCACTTCACTCTGCGGAGAAAGCATGCTGGGTGAACAACTATTAAGGCCCACCAGTTTTTCTTCATATATTAGGAGGGTGAAGATGGGTAATTGGCAAAGAAAGTGAAGACTCCCTGCTTGGGTATTTGGTATGGACTTGCCCCTTAATGGATTATTTCAATCAATTTCTCTACCTACACTAACAAGACACGGTAAACAATATTTGGAGCATCTTAGAAATTGTAGAAAATAAGCATTTAATGGCATTTTGAGAAAATTTTAACCTTCTCATTACAGTTGAAAATGGACCCCAGTGTTTCTAATCTAATACAACAAGAGGTTACAAAGAATCTGTGAGAGGCTGAAATTGGGTTTTTCTAAAAACCAGGGGTAAATCATGCAAGGAAATTTGGCTCATCATACAGTTAGTGGCAGAAACTTCAGCTTTTCAATATTAGAGGGAGATGCAAAGAACATCCAGTGCTTAGAACAGTGGCTCTGCACATAGTAAGCGCTTAACAAATACCAACATTATTATGCAAATATTGCAGCAGCTGTATATGCACTGTAATCATAAGCTTCCTCATCGTATAGAAACAAACACCTTTATCAGTCAATTTCGGTATTTCACAAGTGCCATCGTTGTGCAAAGCATTGGTCTAAACAGTTGTGCAAGTACAGTAGAAGTAAAGACAAGGTTCCTTCCTCAGAGAGCTTCCAATATAATAAGGGACGCACAAACTCTTAACGAACAGCGAGAACAGGAGGGAGGAACAGATATACAACCGATAATATTTAGCCCAGAGTATGAAAAGTTTATTAGACTCTGAGCCCCCTGTGGAACAGGGACTGTGTCCAAACTGATTATTTTATATCTACTCCATACAATGCTTTGTACACAATAAGTACTTAAGAAATACCCAATTATTAAGGTTAAAAGATGCATAAGTCAACAGAGAATGTAAATCAGTTTACTCCAAAGTGGTACGGGGATTCTTTGCTGGGATAAAATTTTGAGTGGTGGCGATTTAGAGCCTGAAATGAGTCAAATATCTTCTATGGGGGCCGGGTGAGTTTAAGTATTTACGAAGAAGAGGACACAAGAAGAGGTATATTTTCCCTTGTCGTTTGTAAATTTGAAGTCATCTACAAAGTTCTTAATTATGCAAAACCATTCATTATATCGCTTTTTTTCTCTTTCGATCCTCTCCCACCCTAACTTGCAGCCCTGGCACTATATAGCCCATTCCTCCATTTCATTTCTGTCGGTGCATATTTTTCTTAGCTTTTCCTTTCAGTCCGCTATTGAAATATATAATCTGGTCTCCCTCGAGATCATTTCCCTTTAGGATGCTCTTGGATTCACTCTGTACCTACTATTCAAATATATTGCATATATTTTCTACCAGTAGATGCTTTGCCTATTTGGTTATCCCCAAAGAGGCAGATGAAAGAGATAGTGTGTTTCGGCAGAATCTGCAACGGCGGAAGGAACAAAAATCACCTTCCTAACTTATTAATAGAGCAAATATTATTTGGAACTCAAAATCCCCAAGAATATAAGTATAGCATCCTAGAATGTGTTTTTTATAGGGTTTCTCTTCTGAATACAATTCCCCGTTAAGGCTGGAATCAAATGCGGAAGCGCCATCGTCTTCTTGGAGCTGCATCGAATGCCTCCTGATGAAAACCCATTTCCGGAGCGAAAGGAGTTTCTAGCATGGTGCTTTGTATTCCACTGGGTATCTTTAACAAATAGCCTGCTCTGTTTTCCTATCCTCCACCCCCCAAAAGAGTGCAAATTGTGGTTCCCTTCCTCTTTGGTTGAATATCAGTACTATTCTGTGGCAATATTAATTCATTGGGGATTTGCCTTAGGCAAAGAATATCCAATTCTTTATACCATATTCTCTAATACCTCAGTGAAACTGCTCTCAGCAGGAGCATATATTAAGAAAAGATAAATCGCCAATCTGAGCACATGGGTTAGATTATATTTAAACGATTTCGAATTTTTGGATTCTTACGTTACTGGGGCTGTGAGGTTCTGCCCAACTGCCATAACCTTATGAGGTACGTAAGAAGGAGAAGCAGGTAAAAAGGAGAGCTCCACCACATATCTTTTTAAAAACCTCATAAATTAGTTCTATTAATGTCTGTCTCCCCCTCTAGATTGTAAACTCATTATGGGAAGGGGCTGTGTCTGCTAATTCTGCTGTATTGTACTCTCCCAAGCACTTAGTACAGTGCTCTGCACATAGTATGTGCTCAATATAAATGCCTTTGATGATACTTATAATGATGATCTTCCTTTTTTATTACACTGGCCCCCCTCACCATCAATCAATTAATCGATGGTATCTATTGAACACATGCTGTGTGCTGAGCACTCTATTAGGCGCTTGCGAGGGAAAGATGAAAAGAGATTGTGTGTTTCGGCAGAATCTGCAACGGCAGGAGGAACAAAAATCACCTTCCTAACTTATTAATAGAGCAAATATTGTTTGGAACTCAAAATCCCCAAGAATATAAGTGTAGTCATTAAAGTCGGTAGATATGTTCCTTATTTTTCTTTTTTTATGGTATTTGTTGAGTGCTTACTCTGTGCCAGGCACTGAACTAAGCACTGGAGTAGATACAACCTAATCAGGTTATACGCGGTCATTCATTCATTCATTCAATCGTATTTATTGAGCGCTTACCGTGTGTAGAGCACTGTACTAAGCACTTGGGAAAGTACAACTCAGAAATAGAGAGAGACGATCCCTGCCCACAGCGGGTTTACAGTCAATCCATGTCCCACATGGGGCTCATAGTCTTAATCTGCATTTTAAAGGTGAGGACACAGAGAAGCGAAGTGATTTGCCCAAGGTCACACAGCAAACAAGTGATGGAGCCAGGATTAGAACCAAGGTCCTTCTGCCTCCCAGGCCTTTGCTCCATCCACCAGACCATCCTACTTCTCCTTGCCCACAAGCACACATGCTCAGGGTTGACAGGTATATTTGTATGCAAATGGGATAAATTTTTCAGTGGTCGTTTACCTAAAACTCAAAAAGCCGGAGATCCCCCGGAGTAGAAGTATTCGTTCAAATTTGCCTTTTAGCTCACTCATAAGATGACTATTCGTTCTCAAACTTCGTGTCGAAGCCCGATAATTGGAACTCTATTCTCTTGATATATTGATCTCTGGACCCAAAGCATGTTGTAAAATGAGATTATCATAATGGGATTTAAAGTTATTACAGGAAAAGCTGAAGTAACAAAAGGCACGTTCTTGGCAGTTTCATTTACCAATGAAAAATCACATAGCCACAGTAGATATTCTACAGAATAAAGTATATTCCCAAAAAAGAGTCTTCAAGGTCTGGTGCCGACATTTTTATGATAGTTTAATTTTACTTTGGCTGAACTTTTCTTATTGTCTTGTTCCAACAATGGAGTGGAATGTCTTCAAGCCCTAATAAAAACAAAAGAGTAACACAAATGAATCCTTTCTTAATTACACTTATGTCCACACTCTTCCAGGGTCTGCCCTTATTTGCCAAATCAAATTTAATCATTTAATTTTATAATTCCTAGCTTTGCAATGTCACTTTACGTTTGCATCATCATAATGATAATTACGGTATTTGTTAAGCGCTTACTATGTGCCAAGCACTGTTCTAAGCACTGGGGTAGATACAGGGTAATCAGGTTGTCCCATATGGGGCTCATAGTTTTAATCCCCATTTTACAGATGAGGTAACTGAGGCCCAGAGAAGTGGTTTGCCCAAGGTCACACAGCAGACAAGTGGCAGAGGAGGGATTAGAACCCACGTGCTCTTACTCCCAAGCCCGTGCTCTTTCCACTAAGCCACGCTGCTTCTCTTGAATCTCTTCTCTTGCATCTGAATCGATGTATTATATTCAAAGTTCACAGTGCGTTAGGTTCCAAAAAACAGATGGTGCACAGATGATCACGGTTCCTACCCTCAATCAATCAGTGGCATTTGTTGACCTCTTATCGTATGCAGAGCACTGTACCAAGCACTTGGGAAAGTACTTGGGGTCGACTCCCGGCTCTGCCCCTTGTCAGCTGTGTGACTGTGGGCAGGTCACTTCACTTCTCTGTGCCTCAGTTCCCTCATCTGTAAAATGGGGATTAACCGTGAGCCTCACGTGGGACAACCTGATGACCCTGTATCTCCCCCAGCGCTTAGAACGGTGCTCTGCACATAGTAAGCGCTTAACAAATGCCAACATTATTATTATGTGCCAGGCACTGTACTGTACAGGACCCAAACAGATCGGGTTGGACACTGTCCCTGTCCCACATGAGGCTCACAGTCTTGATCCCCATTTTACAGATGAGGTAATGGAGGCACAGAGAAGTAAAGTGACTTGTCCAAGGTCACACAGCGGACATTGGTGGAGCCGAGATTAGAATCCATGACCCCGGAGTCCCATCCTCATGCTCTATCCACTACACCATGCTGCTTAGCTGTATTAATAATTGCGCTATTTGTTAAGCTCTTCCTATGTGCCAGACCACTATTCTAAGCAGCATGAGGAAGCAGCATTGGGCAGTGGATAGAGCACGGGCCTGGGAATCAGAAGGTCATGGATTCTAATCCCGGTTCCACCACTTAATAATAATAATAATAATTGCAAGTGGCAGAGCTGGGGTTCGAACCCATGACCTCTGACTCCACAGCCCGTGCTCTTTCCAGTGAGCCACGCTGCTTCTCTGAGCCACTCTGCCACTTGCCAGCTGCGTGACTTTGGGCAAGTCACTTAACTTCTCGGTGCCTCAGTTCCCTCATCTGTAAAATGGGGATTAAGACCGTGAGCCCCACGTGGGACAACCTGATTCCCCTGTGTCTACCCCAGCGCTTAGAACAGTGCTCGGCACATAGTAAGCGCTTAACAAATACCAACATTATTAAATCCCAACACCTCCCTTTGCCCCAGCTTCTCCCCCTCGTTGCTACTCCGACGACTAAATTTAAGTCACTTAGTGAATGAAGTGTGAAGATAATGCGGCGGGTCATCCAATCACCTCGGGGGACTTGGCCAAACAACAGGCCCGTTGTTCGAAATGCCGGTAATCCTCCGGGGAACCCGCACGAATACTCCGTTTGACCACTCAACAAAATGTCTTTTTGAGGTCACATACACACTGCCAGAGGGAGCTGGCATCCGTACATCCAGGCCTTCGGCATTTGGCCAAGCGTTGGTTTTCCAGTATTCAATTCCCAAGATATGATTTGTTAGCTCCCAGGGTATAACGACCAGTCAGATGTAATTAAAGAGCGAAAGTGGGGATGCTTTGGCAAGTATTATAGGATTTGCTGGGTAGTTTTGTCAAAGAAAATACCAATTGCATTGTTTTCCTAATGGCTTTCCTAGTAGCACTAGCTTGGTGATTACTTAAACTTTCATTTTACGTAGATTACATAGTGTTACCCTTAAAACGGTCTTATCTTAGAATTCATATTTGTGAAGTTAATTGTAATCAATACGCTAAAAAATAATTTGATTCCTGTCTATACTACATTATCTGCTATAAGGAAACTGTAGTAAAGATTATGCAAATAGCATTATATAACCAAATTATATCTTCTACGGTATTATATATCAATATACCGTTGCAATTAAACAGTACAGTGAAGCCATAGCAATTACCATACTGAAATATAATAAGCAATCTACAATAGAGTATAGTGTAAATCATTTTCTTATTGCAAGTACCCTATATGTGCTTTAGCTTTTATTCTAAGACCGGTATTACTTGTCACCTAAATACCATACCAAATGATTTATGTAACATTCTTTATGCATATTGAAACTACTGTCTCCTTGCAGCAAAAAATAAACTTTAAATAAATATGCCACTCTGATTTCAACCGTGCTAATTTATTACCGGTCTCGGATGTACTTTTTCCACGGTACGTTAAAAAAAAAAAGCCTGGAATTGAATCAAGCAACATGTCTATCTTATACACGATTTGAAGTTTGATAAGTAAAACAACAACAATAACAAAAGCTTCCCTCATCCTTCCTCCCCTCCCCACACAAAAAGAAAGAAAGGAAGGAGAAAGCCACACTGACATAATTTAGGGGATTTATTTCTGAATTAAACACATCAAACCCTATGCTGAAATCTATTCATTTTAAAAATCAGCTTTCTTCCTCAGTTGTAAACAGGCTCTCACTAAAACTTGTGCATGATTTTAATTACAGATAAGTTTCTCTTTAAAGGCCAAAGCATTCATGCCTAGGTTGCTAAGCTGAATTCAATACATCTATATGTTAAAGGTAGCAAGCTAATGTGTAAACAGGGAAAATATTGGAGCCAATTGCAGTTAATTTGGTTTTGATCAATTCACATTGACTGCACTTTACATGCAAATGAGAGGCGTGTTGAGGCATCTTAGCCTCCAACTCAGTAATAAATGAAATGAAAATATTTTATAAAGCTTTCAGAGGAACTTCCCCCCACCCCAACCTGTGGACTAGAATTTGAAGTCCTAACAGGCCTTAAGACCTGATTTACCAGGCCCAAGCAGTGTGTAATAGGTGCTCAGATGCTACTGCCAAGAAACCCTTTAGAAACATTTAGCGGGCTTGAAAACCAGCATAAAGATGTACAGCTCCGAAAACACGCATAACGACTTTTTGCAGATATTTCATTTGCCAGTGTTTTGGGTTTTATGAGATTAGCTGTGGCGGTTGTTTATGACCGATTGATTCGCAAGTAGGTTACTACAGGGTTTTTACTTGGATCCAAAGAGAAGGAAAAAAATCACGTTGCATGACATGTTTGTGGAAAGTAAGCGATAAATAAGAAGCAAAGAAATTCAGTGTTTACACTGAGTCTTTCTTCTGATTTGGAGCAGTTCTATTGTGATGACTCTTTGCCAAAAGAGACTTTTGATCAGATAAGTTGTGGGAAACGTTGGAACTTTGAATTCTTAGACCAAGGATGGGAGGTGAGACCAAAGTTTTGGATTATTCGTTAAATTTTGGGGAAGGCAATTCCCCTGGGGTGATAGAGTGAATCTGTGGCAATATCGGCACCATAATAATTGTTTGATATGGTTTCTTAACCACAGTAGTAGGCAGTTTCTGATTAATTCTGCTTTGAGATATATCCATGCTTCCCTTATCCTGAAAACCCTCTTTTGAACCCCCTGCACCTCCACCTATCAGCCCATCTTAGAGAAGCAGTGTGGCTTAGTGGAAAGATCACGGGCTTGGGAGTCAGAGGTTGTGGGTTCTAATCCTGGCTCTGCCACCTGTCATCTGTGTGACTTTGGGCAAGTCACTTCACTTCTCTGTGCCTCAGTTACCTGACCTGAAAATGGGGATTAAGGCTGTGAGCCCCATGTGGGACAACCTGATTACCTTGTATCTACCCCAGTGTTTAGAACAGCGCTTGGCACATAGTAAGTGCTTAACAAATGCCATCATTATTATCTCCCTCCTCCCATTCTTGTCCAAACAACTGGATCGGGTTATATACACCCCACAGTCTCCACTTCCTTTTTCCCTCTCCACAATCTACTGAGAAGCAGCATAGTGGAGTGACAAGAGCACGGGCTTGGGAGTCAGAAGGTCATGGGTTCGAATGTCAACACCATCCCTTGTCAGCTGTGTGACCTTGAGCAAGTCATTTCAATTCCCTGTGCCTCGGTTACTTCATCTGTAAAATGGAGATTGAGACTATGAGCCCCACGTGGGACAGGGACTTTGTCCAATCCTATTTGCTTGACTCCACTCCAGTGCCTAGTATAGTGGCAGGTAGTCAGCGCTTAGCAAATACCGCAATTATGATTATTATTTCTGCCTTCTTCTTGCCACTGAGACCCCTCACTCCAAGGTCACCAATGACCTTCTTGTCAAATCTAATGAACTCTGGCCTAATTCTCCTTTCTCTCTCCACTGTCTTTGACACCTTGGCCCGCTTCCTTCTCTGACATAGTCCTCTCCTGGATCTCCCTCTAACTCATCCTTCTCAGTTTTTTCCGCTGGCTCTTCCTCTGCCTCGCGTTCTCTAAATGTGAGTGCCCTCAAAGGCCATTTTCCAGATCCCCTTCTCTTCTTAATTTACACTCATCCCGTCCCATGGTTTCTACGACCACCTCTTTGAGGATGACTCCCAAATCTACCTTTTTAATGACCTCCCTCCTTCTCTGCAATCTCCCATTTCCTTCTACCTCCAATTATATTTCTACCTAGATAACCCACAGTCACCTTTATCTCAATCTGTCCCAAACGGAACTCCTCACCTCCGTCATCTCCTCCGCCCAGGTTTCGCATCACCGTTGACAACACCGTCACCCGCCTCATCTGTCACACCGCCTTCGTGTTATTCTTGCCTTTGCTGCTCCCTCTTTAAAGTCCCGTGTTCGGTCTGTTGCCAAATCTTGTTGGTTCTTCCTCCATCACATTTCTATCTTTTCCTCTTCACACAAATGACCACCGTGGGGTCCGGTGGCTTATATCTTGGATCGGCTAGTGCATCGGCCTCTTCACCGTTCTCCCAGTCATTCTTCACTTTGCTTCCTTGATCCGAATTCTCGATCATCATTCTGCACGTTTCCCCACTCTTCCGAAACCTCATTCCTGCCGCCTCAAGCAGGATCTCCTGACCATTGAAATAAGGCATTCATTCAGCTTGCACCCACAAACCTATCCACTTTCTTTTCACCTACATCCCACCTCTCACTCGCCATTCCTCTCAAGCTAGTTTGTGCCTCAATCTGGCCTCGTCCACCTCCCTCCTCTTGCTCGTGCTCTCCCCTAGGGCTGGAACTCTCTTCCTTTCCAAATTTAGTAGAATATACCATTTTCAAATGTCCCCATTTTTAAAGCCCCTTTGAAATCACACTTCTTCCAGAAGGTCTTCCCTGATTAACTGGAAAGCTCTCCATCTTCTATTCCTTCTTTTACTTCTTCAGCATTTCTTTGCCACATAATTACTTAAGTACTCCTTCCCCACACGTTGCATTTACGTACATATATTTGCTCTCTATTGCTTCCACCTCTCTGTATTTGATTTTACTGTCAGCCTTCCCTGCCACATTGTAAATTTCTTGAAGGGAGGGACCGTATCTGCTAATTCTATCGAACTCTCCAAGAGCTCAGGATAAGACTCTGCACATAGAAGCCATTCAATGAATTATTTTAATGAATTGATTGATTGACTCTTTCCCACAGGCCGGACAATTTCCCATGATTCCAGGCCACTCAGGGGATCTCCTTACATGAGCATAACTTCTGGGAACATGCTCCTTAATAATGATGGTATTTGTTAAGCGCTTACTATGTGCCAAGCACTCTTCTAAGCGCTGGGGGGATACAAGTTTATCAGGTTGTCCTAAGTTGGGCTCACAGTCTTCATCCCCATTTTCCAGATGAGGTAACTGAGGCACAGAAAAGTTAAGTGACTTGCCCAAAGTCACACAGCTGACAAGTGGCAGAGCGGGATTAGAACCCACAACCTCTGACTCCCAAACCTGTGCTTTTTCCACTAAGCCATGCTGCTTCTCTATGAAACCACTGGCAGTTGATTTGGGGGTAGGGCAAAGATGAAATTTGACTACCGGTCCTGATTGCTCCTAGAAAATTGGGGCCTTCCTCATAACCTCCTACCATTCCCTTGCTAAGGTCGAGTTGGAGTTTCCTTCCCACCCGTTCCCTGGCTGCTTCCACTAGACTATAAGATCATTATTGGCAGGGTACGCGTCTGCTAATTCTGTTGTTTTGTACTCCCCCAAGCGCTTAGTACAGTGCTCTGTACATAGTAAGTGCTCAATAAATGCCATTGATCGATTGACTGATTGCGAATCCTTCAAGCAAATGCCTGAATGTCTTCTGGAATAATCTGACCCTTGTCTTATGTCATGGAGTCGCTTCTGACCCAGCTGTGTACACATCTCTTCCGGAACGCCCCACCTCCATCTGCAATGGTTCTGGTAGTGGATCCATAGAGTTTTCTTGATAAAAATACAGAAGTGGTTTACCATTGCCACCTTCTGAGCAGTAATGTAGAGTCTCCGGCCTCGTCTCTCTCTCCCAGAGAAGCAGCGTGGCTCACTGGAAAGAGCACGGGCTTTGGAGTCAGAGGTCATGGGTTCGAACCCCAGCTCTGCCACTTGCCAGCTGTGTGACTTCGGGCAAGTCACTTAACTTCTCGGTGCCTCAGTTCCCTCATCTGTAAAATGGGGATTAAGACCGTGAGCCCCACGTGGGACAACCTGATTCCCCTGTGTCTACCCCAGCGCTTAGAACAGTGCTCGGCACATAGTAAGCGCTTAACAAATACCAACATTATTATTATTATTATTATTACGCCGTTGCTGCTCAGCACAGGTGGGTCTGTAGCAGATGGCCTTCCGCGGGCTAGCCACTGCCCAAGCTAGGAATGGAATGGTTAAGGCCTCCGTTTGACTCTCCCTCCCATAGTCGAGACTGGTAGAGGACTGGAAACTCTCCAGGTGCAGCCCTGAAAGGGGACTCTGACCCTTCTAACAAGTAAATAGATATCAATTCGATTTTTCAATGTTATGAACCCATTATTCATTCATTAGCATTTATTGAGCGCTTACTATGTGCAGAGCACTGTACTAAGCGCTTGGATTGTAGAATTTGGCAACAGATAGAGACAATCCCTGCCCATTGACGGGCTTACAGTCTAATCGGGGGAGACAGACGGACAAAAACGAGGCAACTTAATCACGATAAATAGAATCAAGGGGATGTATACCTCGTTAACAAAATAAATAGGGTAATAAAAATATATACAAATGAGCACAGCGCTGAGGGGAGGGGAAGGGAGAGGGGGAGGAGCAGAGGGAGAGGGGGAATAGGGGGCTTAGTTGAGGGGAGGTGAAGGGGGAGCAGAGGGAAAAGGGGAAGCTCAGTCAGGGAAGGCCTCTTGGAGGAGGTGAACTCTCAGCAGGGCTTTGAAGAGGGGAAGAGAGTTAGTTTGGCGGAGGTGAGGAGGGAGGGCTTTCCAGCACAGCGGGAGGGTGTGGACCAGAGGTCGACGGCGGGATAGGCGTGAACCGGGGACGGTGAGGAAGTGAGCGGCAGAGGAGCGGAGCGTGCGGGGTGGGCGGTAGAAAGAGAGAAGAGAGGAGAGGTAGGAGGGGGCAAGGTGACGGAGAGCCTCGAAGCCTAGAGTGAGAAGTTTTTCTTTCGTGCGGAGGTTGATGGGCAACTACTGGAGGTATTTAAGGAGGGAAGTGACACGCCCAGAGCGTTTCCGCGGGAAGATGATCCGGGCAGCGGAATGAAGAATAGACTGGAGCGGGGAGAGACGGGAGGAAGGGAGATCCGAGAGAAGGCTGACACGATAATCCAGCCGGGATATTCTGAGAGCCCGTACCCGTAAGATAGACGTTTGGATGGAGAGGAAAGCACAGTTCTCGGCGATATTGTGAAGGTGAGACCGGCAGGCAGTGGTGACAGATTGGATGTGCGGGGTGAATGAGAGAGCCGAGTCAAGGATGACACCATTAGTATCAGCAAGACTAGTGATTCAGGTAGGCGTATAGCCCAGGATCTCTCCCACTTAAATTTTTTTCTGGTAGAGCGATTCTTCTTCTGTCATGCAATAGCCTCCACTTTGCCTGTACAGCTGCAAGAAGTGTGTAATAATCAAAATAATAACGATTAAGGTACTTGTTAAGTCCTTGCTATGTGCTAAGCACCGTTCTAAGCACTGGGGTAGATGCAAGATATTCACGTTGGACACAGTCCCTGTCCCACATGGGGCTCACGCTCTTAACCCCCATTTTACAGATGAGGGAACTGAGGCCCAGAGAGGTGAAGTGACTTGCCCAAGGTCACACGGCAGACAAGTGAGGTGAGTCCGGTTCTCGCCCATCCTCCAGCATCCTCTCTCCCTCCAGCTACACCACCCCTCCCGGAGTCTCCACCTCACTCCTGTCTCCTCTCTGCCCTACTCTGGGACGGAGGTGACCACTCAGACCTGATCCTGTCTGAGGAGTCGGAGCGCATCATTCGAGGTGATGGTGGCGTGGGCCAAAATTTACGGGGGAAACTGGTATGATAGCGGTGTTAGCGGAGCTCCGCACCCATCCAGGAGGAGACGAGTACAGTGAGGCAATAAGAATGGATTTTGACTTGGATTTTTCAAAAACATCCTCTTTGTCTCCTCACCTCTGGTTGTCCCTCTATTATATCACTAATTGGGAAGGGGGTGGATTTTAATAAAGCTTCTGCAAATGTAAACCGTTCCAAAATAATCAGTTCCTGTCAGCAGGAACCAATCCGAAGACATGGCTTATGAGCACGCTGTAAATTGACTCCTTCGATCGGGTGGGGAACGATCTGAAAAGCACACCTGTGGATGCCCATTATCCCATTAAAATCCAATCCAATTAAAACGTAGAAGCAGCGTGACTTAGTGGAAAGAGCACGAGCTTGGGAGCCAGAGGACATGGGTTCCAATGTAGCCTCCGCCACTTGTCTGCTGTGTGACTTTGGGCAGGCCACCTAACTTCTCTGTACCTCAGTTACCTCATCTGTAAACTAGGGATTAAGATTGTGAGCTCCATATGGGACAGCCTGACTACTTTATATCTATCCCAGCTCTTAGAACAGTGCTTGGCACACAGTAAGCACTTAACAAATACCATTATTACTGTTATCGTTAATAAAAGTAGCTTAACCAATGCACACCTCTATTGGGTACCCTTCAATCGTGCTTGGCATGAAATCGGTTTGACCTGCCAACCAGGCTGGTTAAGCATGTCGTGAAGAACAACCAACTCACTGCCAAGGATGTTGTCAAGATTCAGGGGCAATTATTTTGCCGAAGAAATGCTTTAACTGGGTATCTGCTAGCATAATCTGCTTTTGTTCTTGGCTACGTGCTTCCTGAACTGGTAATGGTCGAAACTAAGGGTAGGTAGAGCGAACAATATGAAGAATGAGGGAATGTTCAATCTAAAACGAGTCAGGGTAGGTTGACGGAGGGAAAGGCGGTCAAGGGAAAAGAAAGAGGGCACTTCGGAGACCATCGGCCAGAAAATCATATTTCCTTTTCAGGTTCAGTGCTGTGCTGAACCAGAGACTCTACCTACCTCTCCCTCCTTTCTCCTCTTTCATGTTCCCCTCTCAACTCAGCCCCAGGACAGAGTAATAGTAGTAGCAATGTTAGTAATAAAAGAATGTATTAAGTAATTATTGCGTGCAGATCACTGTACTAAAGGTTGGTAGAGAATATGCAAGTTGGAATTAGAAATGGTCCCGGTCCCTCAGGGGGCACGGTTGCCTATTTATTGACAATCCAGTTACTTCAAACTCACGAGCATTAAACCTGCCGACCAGACTCAGAACTGCTCTTCCAATAGAGTCCACCTGAGACACTGCCTGCTTCAAAGACTCAGTTTTCTATGCACCCTGCCAATACTTAATAAATACAGGCTAATGAAGACACTGAAAACAAGACTCCTTAGAACATCTAAGTTCCAGTTAGGAACCCAGTATATATGAATTTTTCCTAGAAAAGCTCTGCTCCAAAGTAATGTGGAGAATGCTTTTGGGCGTACACAATTATTTCGGGAGCAGTTACAGGACAAAAGAAATCGTATCAGTGGAACACAATTGTATCTACTATTCATTAAATTCAGAAGCTTTTTCTTAAGTGCACTTAGCTCTATAACCCCAAACTAGGGCCAAAATTAGCTAACGAATACTTAGAATACTCAAATCTACACATCTCTCTCTCTCTCTGTGTATATTTATATATCTGCCCTCTTAGTTCATTTATTCTGACAGTGTTGTAAAAAAGTTTTATGCTGATTTCCCCTTTATAGCATAAGCTCTTTGCGATCAAGGAATACATCACTTCTCCTAGACTGTAAGATATTTGTGGGCAGGAAACGTACCTCAAAAATCTGTTGTATTGTACTCTCCCAATCACTTAGTACAGAGTTCTGCATGCTATAAGGGTTCAATAAATGCCACTGATTGATTGATTGATTCATTCATTCATTCAATATTCTGTACTCCTCAAATGCCTAATTCTGTTCACCATTCTAAGTGGGTGCTCAATAAATACTACTGCTGCTACAACAATAATAATAATAATGATGGCATTTGTTAAGCGCTTACTGTGTGCCAAGCACCGTTCTAAGCTCTGGGGGGGGGGACACAAGGCGATCAGGTTGTCCCACGTGGGGCTAACAGTCTTCATCCCCATTTTCCAGATGAGGTAACTGAGGCAGAGAAAAGTGAAGTGACTTGCCCAAAGTCACACAGCTGACAAGCGGCGGAGCCGGGATTAGAATCCATGACCTCTGACTCCCAAGGCCGGGCTCTTTCCACTGAGCCACGCTGCTTCTCAACTACTACTCCGCTTCATAATGGTAGTATTTGTTAAGCACTTACTATGTGCCATTCGCCATAGTTAGCACTGTACTGAGGAAAACCCAAAATAATCAGGTCCGTGACAATCCCTACCTGACATGGGGTTCACAGTCTAAAGGGGAGGGAGAAACAGGTATTTCACCCCCATTATACAGATGAAGTAACTGAGACACATCCAGTCCATACACCGCTCTGGTACCCAAATCATTTTTCTAAAAACCTATTTAGCACATGTTCCTCACGAACCACCATATCCAACAGAAACTCTGTTCCATTGACTTTAAGGGATTAAATAACCTTGCCCTCTTATCTCTCCTTTCTGATTTCCTACTACAACCCATTATACTTGCTCCGCTCTTCTAATATATGTTGGTATTTGTTAAGCGCTTACTATGTGCAGAGCACTGTTCTAAGCGCCGGGGTAAACACAGGGGAATCAGGTCGTCCCACGTGGGGCTCACAGTCTTCATCCCCATTTTACAGATGAGGGAACTGAGGCCCAGAGAAGTGAAGTGACTTGCCCACAGTCACACAGCCGACAAGTGGCAGAGCCGGGATTCGAACTCGTGAGCCCTGACTCCAAAGCCCGTGCTCTTTCCACTGCGCCGCGCTGCTACCTACTACTTGATCTCATCTGTCTCACAGCCCTCACTTTGCCCGTATCCTATCTCTGGCCAGGCGTCACTGTTTACTGTTGTACTGTAATAATAATGATAATGTTGGTATTTGTTAAGCGCTTACTATGCGCCGAGCACTGTTCTAAGCGCTGGGATAGATCCAGGGTAATCAGGTTGTCCCACGTGAGGCTCACAGTTAATCCCCATTTTCCGGACGAGGGAACTGAGGCCCAGAGAAGTTAAGTGACTTGCCCACAGTCACACAGCTGACAGGTGGTAGAGCCGGGATTCGAACTCATGGCCTCTGACTCCCAAGGCCGGGCTCTTTCCACTGAGCCATGCTGTACTTTACCAAGAGCTTAGTATGGTGGTCTGCACATAGTAAATGCTCCATAAATACAAGTGAATGAATGAATGAATGAATGAACGAATGGAACCCCTTCCTCCTTCATATATAACATACTACTCTCCCAATCCCCAAAGCCTTCTTAAAATCACATCTCCTCCAAGAGGCCTTCACCAACGGAACCTTTATTTCCTCTTCTCCCTCTCCCTTTTGCATCTCCCTTGCACCTGAATTTGTACCCTTTATTCACCCCACCATCAGCCACAGAGCACATATCCATAATTTATTTTAATATCTGTCTCCCCCTCTAGACTTTCAGTTTCTGCTGAGCAGGAAACACGTCTACCATTTCTGTTACACTGTACTCTCCCAAGCACTCAGCATAGTGCTCTGAACAGTAAGCGCTCGGTAAATACGATCGACTGATTGATTGATTGATTGATTGATTGATGTAGCAGGCAAGTGACAGGGCTGGGATTGGAACTCAGGTCACTTGACTTCCAGGCTCACGTTCTCTCCACTAGGCCATGCTGCTTCTATTAGAGCTGTCCAAAGAAGCTCTGCCACTTGCCTGCTGTGTGGCCTTGGGCAAATCACTTGACTTCTCTGTGCCTCAGGTACCTCATCTGTAAAATGAGGATTAAGACTGTAAGCCTTACAAATACCATAATTATTCATTAATCATTCGTTATTATTACTATCAGAAATTCAAACCAGGACCCACTTGAGAGTTCTATGGAAACCTCAGTAATCATGGCCAAGTCAGAGTCTCAAACCACATAATGACAAAAGCGTGGATGAAATCAATATAACAATCGGAAAGAAGAGCAATAGAAAATAGCAAAGTTGCTAATGGAGAGAATACTTTAAATCACTGAGGTTCAAAGCTGCAAGAGCTGAATTTGGCAATCTGATTACCAGCAACTGGATGCCATGTGCTTCATGATTCACTTGCTTGAAGGCTCTCCTTGAGGTAAAAGATTAGTCTAAAATAACCTCCAAAGTAACTCTCTCTTGTCTCTTTTTAATTTCTGATATAGGTTAAATGTAATACTTTACCACACGGTATTTTTATGGTATGGTCTCAACCAGAAGCTGATCTGCAAACACCCAGAACAGCAGCACGCCAAGCTACAAGCACCATGGCGTAATGGACAGACCGCGGGCCTGGGAGTCGGAAGGTCATGAGTTCTAATCCTGTTCCGCCGCTTCTCTGCTGTGTGACCTTGAGCAAGTCACTTCACTTCCCTATGCCTCGGTGACCTCATCTGGAAAATGGGGATTGAGACTTGGAGCCTTTGACGGGGCAGGGACTGTGTCCAACCCGATTTGCTTGTATCTACTCCAGAGCTTAGTAGAGTGCCTGGAACGTAGTAAGTGCTTAACAGATACCAGAATTATCGCTATTATTACAAATCCCTGTCCTTCTCCCTAGACATTCCTAAGAAGAACCTGGTCCTGCCCCCAGGGTAAGAAGGCTTTCCTCTCTTGGCAAAGGAGGCATCTCCACCCAGAATTCATTCATTCATTCATTCACTAGTATTTATTGAGTGCTTACTATGTGCAGAGCACTGTACTAAGCGCTTGGAATGTACAAATCGGCAACGGATAGAGACAGTCCCTGACCACTGATGGGCTTACGGTCTAATCGGGGGAGACGGACAGACAAAAACAATAGCAAAGAATAGAATCAAGGGGATGAACATCTCATTAACAAAATAAATAGGGTAATGAAAATATATACAGTTGAGCGAACGAGCACAGTGCTGAGGGGAGGGGAAGGGAGAGGGGGAGGAGCAGAGGGAAATGGGGGGAAAAGAGGGCTTAGCTGAGGGGAGGTGAAGGGGGGGTAGAGGGAGAGCAGAGGGAGCAGAGGGAAAAGGGGAAGCTCAGTCTGGGAAGGCCTCTTGGAGGAGGTGAACTCTAAGTAGGGCTTCGAAGAGGGGAAGAGAATGAGTTTGGCGGAGGTGAGGAGGGAGGGCGTTCCGGGACCGCGGGAGGACGCGGCCCGGGGGTCGACGGCGGGACGGGCGAGACCGGGGGACGGCGAGGAGGCGGGCGGCGGAGGAGCGGAGCGTGCGGGGTGGGCGGTGGAAAGAGAGAAGGGAGGAGAGGAAGGAGGGGGCAAGGTGATGGACAGCCTTGAAGCCTAGAGTGAGAATGGTCCACGGACCTCTGGGTTGTGTAGGCAAAGTCATCCTCTATGCTTCCTGGGATTTTCCCTTCCCTGCACTCCTTCTGCCGGCCATTTTGAAAGGGTTTTACAGCACCTCTTCAGACTATTGACCCTTATCTAATAATAATTAAGGTATTTACTCTGTGCCAGGCACTGTACTAAGACCTGGGGTGGATACAAACAAGTCAGGTTGGACACCGTCCCTGTCCCACGTGGGGCTCACAGTCTCAATCCCCATTTGACAGATGAGGTAACTGAGGCACAGAGAGGTGAAGTCACTTGCCCAAGGTCACACAGCAGACAAGTGGCGGAGCTGGGATTAGAACTCATGGCCTCCGGATTCACTGGCCCGTGCTCTATCCACTACGCCACGCTGGTTCTCTAATGACCCTGCCCACTTGAGTGCAATAACGCAGCCCCGATAGGAGAGAAAGTTGTAAGGAAAACTTCCTGTTCCCGCTTCACTTCATGGATCTCTGAAGTTTCCAAATAACTGATGGCAAGAGACATTGATGTGCAATAAATGTAGCGGGCGGCCACTGGGCTTGCTTGTGATCATGACATTTTACAAACATTATTTTCCTGTCACTTTTTAAAGTATTGTTTTGGGGGGGTTGTGACAGAGGTAGAAAAACCAAATGTCACCCCGTCTCCCTAGACAAGGCAGATTGAAAAATTGAAGAGAAGCGTAAAAGAGAAAAAAGAGCTGCAGCATTGACTTTATACTAACCAAAATACATTTTGAGTTCAAGCTTTAAAAAGAACCCATTTCCTGTCTCGTCCCGTAAAGGTCCCCTAGACAAGAATTTAACAGTGATATCACCCAAGACCCATTTTTAATTGATTCATAGAGGCCAGGAATATCGATCATACTCTCCCAACCTGGAAAATCACTTTCACTAATTTGACTAATTTACTTTGCGCCCTCCCCCCCGACCTCATATCCATCTAATCTTTGAGGTCGTCGTGGGCAGCGATCATATCTACCGACTCCGTTGTGTAGTACTTTTCACTTAGTACGCTGTTCTGCGCTAAACAGTGAGAAGCAGCATGGCCTAGTGGCAAGAACCTGGGCTTGGCAGCCAAAAGACGTGGGTTCAAATCCCAGCTCCCCCACTTGTCCGCTGTATGACCTTGGGCAAGTCACTTCACTTTGCTGGACCTCAGTTACCTCATCTTTTAAATGGGGATTAAGACTGTGAGCCCCATGGGGGACAACCCGATTGCTTTGTATCTACCCCAGCACTTAGTACAGTGCTTTGCACATAGTAAGTGCTTAACAAATGCTAAAATTATTATTATTATCATTACTATTATTGTTAAACAGCATGGCCTAGTGGGTATAGCTGGGCTCTGGAGTCAGAAGGACCTAGGCTCTAATCCCAATACCATAACTTGTCTGCTGTGTGACTTGGGGCAAGTCACTTCACTTCTTCATGCCTCAATTACCTCATTTGTCAAACGCGGATTAAAACTGTGAGCTCCACATGGGACAACCTAATAACCTCGTATCTATCCCAGTGCTTAGACCAGTGCTTGGCACATAGTAAGTGCTTAACAAATACCATCATCATCACACAGGGTAATCAGATTGGACACAGTCCCTGTCCAAAAATGGGTCTCCCAGTCCTCATCTCGCTTTACATAGGAGGTAACTGAGGCACAGAGAAGTGAAGTGACTTGTCCAAGCTCACACAGCAGACAAGTGGCAGAGCTGGGCTTAGAGCCCAGGTCCTTTTGACTCCCAGCTCTGTGCTCTATCCATTAGGGCACCCCGCTTCTCAAGTTGACCGAAGAAGCTAAGTTGACTAAGTCGGTCAAAAAAACTTGCTTGGGAATTCATTCACTCATTCAGTAGTATTTATTGAGCGCTTACTATGTGCAGAGCACTGTACTAAGCGCTTGGGATGTACAAATCGGGAATCCCTGCTGCCACCGCAGCGGGCATCTCCGGATCTAACGGGGCTCCCCAAAGAAGCCTCAGTGATGCCACCTGAATCCTAGCTGTTGCCCAGATCAAAATCTCCAGTTATTCCCATTCATTTCCCATACCCCTACTTTCGTCCTTAGACACTGCAGGCCGTCAATAATAATAATAATAATAATGTTGGTATTTGTTAAGCGCTTACTATGTGCAGAGCACTGTTCTAAGCGCTGGGGTACATCTAGGGGAATCAGGTTGTCCCACGTGAGGCTCACAGTTAATCCCCATATTACAGATGAGGTAACTGAGGCACAGAGAAGTTAAGTGACTTGCCCACCGTCACACAGCTGAGGAGTAGCAGAGCTGGGATTCGAACCCATGACCTCTGACTCCCAAGCCCGGGTTCCTTCCACTGAGCCACGCTGCCGAGGGGCTCACAGTCTCAATCAAGGGCAGTCTAGGAGGTCCCTCGGTCTCGCCCGTCCCGCCGTCGACCCCCGGGCCGCGTCCTCCCGCGGTCCCGGAACGCCCTCCCTCCTCACCTCCGCCAAACTCATTCTCTTCCCCTCTTCGAAACCCTACTTACAACTCACCTCCTCCGAGAGGCCTTCCCAGACTGAGCTCCCCTTCTCCCTCTACTCCCTCCATCGCCCCCCCTTCGCCTCTCCGCAGCTTAACCCTCTTCTCCCCCCATCTCCCTCCGCTCCTCCCCCGCTCCCTTCCCATCCCTCAGCACCGTACTCGTCCGCTCGACTGTATGTATCTTCATCACCCTATTTATTTTGTCAATGAGATGTACAGGGCCTCGATTCTATTTAGTCGCCATCGGTTTTTACGAGACGTTCTTCCCCTCGACTCTATTCATCGTCATCGTTCTCGTCCGTCCGTCTCCCCCGATCGGACCGTGAGCCCGTCAAAGGGCAGGGACCGTCTCTGTTGCCGACTTGTTCATTCCAAGCGCTTAGTACAGTGCTCTGCACATAGTAAGCGCTCAATAAATACTATTGAATGAATGAATAAGCTGCCTGTGGGCAGGGAACAGGCCCGTGGCTCAGTGGAAAGAGCACGGCCTTTGGAGTCAGGGCTCATGAGTTCGAATCCCAGCTCCGCCACTTGTCGGCTGTGTGACTGTGGGCGAGTCACTTCACTTCGCTGTGCCTCCGTTCCCTCATCTGTAAAATGGGGATGAAGACTGTGAGCCCCACGTGGGACCACCTGATTCCCCTATGTCTACCCCAGCGCTTAGAACAGTGCTCGGCACATAGTAAGCGCTTAACAAATACCAACGTTATTATTGTTGTATTACCCTCTCCCAAGCACTTAGTACAGTGCTCTGCACACAGTAGGCAACATGGCCTAGTGGATAGATCATGGGCCTGGGAGTCAGAAGAATCTGGGTTCTAATCCCAGCTCTGCCACTGTCTGTTGCATGACCCTGGGCAAGTAACTTCGTTTCTCCATGACTCAGTCCCCTCATTGGTAAAATGGGAATTTAGACCACGAGCCCCATGTGGAAAATGGACTGCGTCCAACACGCTTAGCTCGTATCTACCCCACGTTTGGTACAGTGTCCTGTACTTAATAAGTACTTAAATACTATAAGAAAAGCATTCGACAAATATTACTGACTGGGGAGAAAATGCAGCTGATCATCCTCTTTCTGAAAATAATAATAATTGTGATATTGAGGTATAGGATAGATTAGATTATGAACCCTCTGAGAGACAGGGTCTGTGTCTAATTCACAATTAATTAATATAAATATTATAATATTGCGTAATATTAGCATAATATCATAAATTGCATATAATATATTAATTGTATAATATATGTAACCCTGTGTTATAATAAATATAATATTATGTATTAATATTATAATGTTCATTAATATTATAATTAATACGAATTGCAATTATTGCCACTGTTCTTGTCTGCCTGTCTCCCCCGATCAGACTGGAAGCCCGTCAAAGGTCAGGGACCGTCTCTATCTGTTGCCGATTTGTACATTCCAAGCGCTTAGTACAGTGCTCTGCACATAGTAAGCGCTCAATAAATACTATTGAATGAATGAATAATTCCCATCTGTGTATTCTCTCCCAGACCTCAGTGCAGTGATCTGCACGTAGTAAGCACTTAATAGAGAAGCAGCGTGGCTCAGTGGAAAGAGCACGGGCTTTGGAGTCAGAGGTCATGAGTTCGAATCCCTGCTCGGCCACTTGTCAGCTGTGTGACTTTGGGCAAGTCACTTAACTTCTCTGTGCCTCAGTTACCTCATCTGTAAAATGGGGATTAAGACCGTGAGCCCCATGTGGGACAACCTGATTCCCGTGTCCTGGGGTGTCTACCCCAGCGCTTAGAACAGTGCTCGGCAGAAAGTAAGCGCTTAAATACCAACATTATTAGAGAAGCAGCGTGGCTCAGTGGAAAGAGCATGGGCTTTGGAGTCAGAGGTCATGGGTTCAAATCCCGGCTCGGCCATTTGTCCGCTGTGTGACTTTGGGCAAGTCACGTAACTTCTCGGTGCCTCAGTTACCTCATCTGTAAAATGGGGATTAACACTGTGAGCCCCACGTGGGACAACCTGATTCCCTTGTGTCTACCCCAGCGCTTAGAACAGTGCTCGGCACATAGTAAGCGCTTAACAAATACCAACATTATTATTATTATTATAGAATGCGATTCCTACTACTATTTAAGTACTTACTAAGTGTCAACAACTGTGAGATATACGTTACAATAAGGTTAGATTCAATCCCCACCCCCACCTATGGCTCACGGACTAAAGGGGAGGGGGAACAGGTATTTCATGTCCATTTTACATATGAGGAAAATGAGGCCCAGAGATATCAACTAACTTGCCCGAGATCACACGGTGACAAGTGGCAGAGCAGGGATTAGAACACAGGTCTCCTGATGCTTGACATGTATCACTGAATATCATCATATCTAAAAATACAACTATTGAACTTATATCTAGCATGTATTATCGCATTTATTAAATGCTTACTATATACAGGTCATTACTATATACGCGACCAGTAGCTAGCTACTGATGTAATAATAATAATGTTGGTATTTGTTAAGCGCTTACTCTGTGCAGAGCACTGTTCTAAGCGCTGGGGTAGATACAGGGTCATCAGGTTGTCCCACGGGAGGCTCACAGTCTTCATCCCCATTTGACAGATGAGGGAACTGAGGCCCAGAAAAGTGAAGTGACTCGCCCACAGTCACACAGCTGACAAGTGGCGGAGCCGGGATACGAACCCATGACCTATGACTCCCGAGCCCGGGCTCTTTCCACTGAGCCACACTGCTTCTCTATGCTACCCGAACGTTTGCAGATGGAAGTGGGCCATTCCAGGAGAGATGTATCTACGGCGTCGCTTTGGGTCGGACACGACTCGACAACATAGGACAGCAACGACTAAATGCTGAGGCGATATAAAAAGATGATCCTTTAGACACTGAGCCCGCCTAGAAGTCAAGATGCTAAGTTTCCTCCCCTTTTGAAAATCGTTTACGTAAATGAAGGTCACCTGCGAACTGCTTACGCGACTCGTAAGTCTTTCCGTACTTTATTCTGTCTGAGAACGAGGCAAACTAAAGTATGTTAAGGTAAAAATTCTTCCGCTTGTGAACAGAGATTTTCTTTAGTGCGGCACACAAATTTGGAGTTTCAGTCAGTGAGTAGAAAGGTGAGACAGAGAGAAAAAGACCTGCTAGCTAGATGAAAAGCAAAAGAAAAAGGCATTCGGTAACTGCGGTGAGGAGTCAGAGGTGCCGTAATTAACTTGGTGACTGAATCCTACAACATTCCCTTCAGAAGTGACTTCCTGAACCTCCCGTGAAAAAAAAATTCTCCTCGTTTGGCCCTGTGGGTGAGAGCACAGTTAACATAATGGAAGAGCTGACATAGGGGATGGCTCACAGAGCCTGGCTCAGGGCCAAGTTATAACTTGAAACATGAGACATTTTAGAACCTTTAAAACTTGTCATTCCCCAATGAGAGGAAATCCTTCTTGTGTTATCAATAGCGAAACAACCTCTTAGGGACACGATAAAAAAAAGAAAAAGAAAGCCGGTCTGTGGGGTGGAACTTTATTGGACTTGGGTTTTTTCCCAAGGTTTTCTTATGGTTATCTTCAGATGGGTGCGTTAAATTAGTCATTTCTTGTTAACTGCTTTTTCACAGTTTAGAATCTAAAACTATAGAATCCCACTTAGCGGCCCAGAGATTCCCGACTTTGATATTGACACTTTCTCTCACTTAGCCTACAGCTATACTGATTCGCCCCCAGTCCACTTAGGCCTAAGTGACCAGGGGTGCCTATTCGAGGCCAGTGGCCCAGGATAGTCTCACGATAGCCCGCTGACGCAAGACGCGGGCAACATCGTGCGAGTCATTCTACGGTGGAGTCGCATGTTGGCAATAAATAGAATCGAGGGGAAGAACGTCTCATTAAAACAATAGCCAATAAATAGAATCAAGGGGATGTACATCTCATTAACAAAATAAATAGGGTGAGGAAGATATATACGGTCGGGCGGACGAGTACGGTGCTGAGGGGATGGGACGGGAGAGGGGGAGGGGCGGGGGGAAGGGGGGAGAAGAGGGTTTAGCTGAGGAGAGGTGAAGGGGGGGTAGAGGGAGCAGAGGGAAAAGGAGAGCTCAGTCTGGGAAGGCCTCTTGGAGGAGGTGAGCTTTAAGTAGGGTTTTGAAGAGGGGAAGGTCTGTCACCCCCGATTAGACTGTAAGCCCGTCAAGGGGCAGGGATCGTCTCTATCTGTTGCCGATTTGTACATTCTGAGCGCTTAGTGCGGTGCTCTGCACATGGTAAGCGCTCAATAAATACTGCTGAATGAATGAATGCAGCACAGCAGGATTGCATCGTCGCACTGTGACATTCCTCTCCATCGAGAGTGTAATTCCTTCTCCCTTCAAATCCCACAGACCACAGCTCTCTCTCAGAAGAAATATAAACACCACCACTCCCTCCCCACCACACACAACACACACACACACACACACACACACTCCCAGGCCTGGGACTCTAATCCCAGCTCTGCCACTTCTCTGCAGTGTGACCTTGGGCAAGTCACTTCATTTCTCTGTGCCTCAGGGAACTGAGGCACAACAGCAGCATGGCTTAGTGGAAAGAGCCCGGGCTTGGGAGTCAGAGGTCGTGGGTTTTAATCCCGGCTCCACCACTTATCAGCCGTGTGACTTGAGGAAAGTCACTTCACTTCTCTGGGCCTCAGTTACCTCATTTGTAAAATGGGGATGAAGACTATGAGCCCCATGTAAGACAACCTGATTACGTCACATCTACCTCGGCATTTCGAACGGTGCTCGGCACATAGTAAGCACTTAGCAAACACCGGCGTCATCATTATCGTTATTATTCCCTCATTTGTGAAATGGGAATTGAGACTGGGAGTTCCACGTGGGACAGGGACTGTGGCCAACCTGATTTGCTTGTATCCGCCCCGAGTGCTTAATACAGTACATAAGTGCTTAACGAACACCACTATTATATTACTACTATTATATTATTATTCACGCATACACATACACACGTCACCTTGCATGGCTCGAGGCATCTTCACAGCAGTGGCGGCATATCCGAGCGGGAAGAGGGGCGGCGGGGAGGAGTGGGAAGGGCCAGGGGGAGCTCTCTTCGGGACCTTCTGAGCCGTGGCCGGCTGAGAGATATCGGTTGGTCGTGCCAACATCATCACCCCCGAGGCTGTGGCCGTAGCAGGAGAGATAAAAGACCCCATAGCCGCTGCAGCACCAGTACCCATCTGCGTCGTTCACATTCAATTCAGCTGTATTTACTGAGTTCTTACTGTGTGCAGAACACTGTACGAAGCGCTTGGAATGTACAATTCGGCAACAGATAGAGACCATCCCTGCCCAACAACGGGCTCACAGTCTAAACGTTGTTCACAGTCACAGCCTCGGCAGCGGCAGTATCAAATCCTGTAGCAGCCATGGCAGTGACCCCGGTTTGGCATCTCCAGAGCCTGGGAGATGTCCATGGGGCACCACCAAGGGGGTGGAAGGTGGTGGTGGTCCTCATCATCGCCATCATCAAGGCGCTGGGGGGTGGGGATGGAAGGTAGGAGGGGGAAGGCAATCATGGCTGCAGACACGACGGTGACACCAGTTAGAGCAATGGCCCAGCGGGATTTCCTTGTACCAGTTACAAAGCGTAGCGGGGGCGGGACCTTTGACTCCCTAGGGACCCTCTGAACCCCAAAACTGGGACTCAAATCCTGAGAATCCCTGTGATGATAATGATGATAATGAACACTTATGGTATTTGTTAAGCGCTTACTATGTGCCAGGTACTGTGCTAAGATTGAGGCACGGGGACTAAATATTTTGTGCAAGGCATTTGATATTTTTGGCAGAATTCTTCCTCATCAGGAGGGGTGTCAACTTTTCATTTCAAGCATAGGAATGAAAAGGGGCAGGGATTTAATGGGGAAGGACGGGGAAATGACGGACTTCAAAGAGGGCAGAAAGGCACCGTTTAATTTTTGTGGCATTTGTTAAGCGCTTACTATGTGCCAGGCATTATTCTAAGCACTGGGGTAGATACAAGTTAATCAGGTTGGACACGGTCCATGTCCCACATAGAGCTCACCGTCTTCATTCCCATTTTACAGATGAGGTAACTGAGGCACAGGGAAGTAAAGTGATTTGCCCAAGGCCACCCAGCAGACGAGCGGCAGAGTCGGCATTAGAACCCAGGTCCTCCCGACTCCCAGGCCCATGTTCTTCTTCAGCCCCGATTGGAAACTCTCAAGCCTTATCAGAAAGTCAGGATTAGCAAGTCTGGGATACCAGTTCAGACCGCTATGGTCCCCCCCATTACCTCCAGAGAGTGGGTGGAATAGGTTCACAGGATTATGTCTTTTATTCATTTTTTTCACCCAACATATAGGTTGTTCACAGGATAGCATCTGGGGGCATTCAGACTAGGCAGGGCAGAACTCTTAAAAACAGACACTCTGAAAAAAGGAGCACAGTCATTTGAAGTGGGAATTGGCAGTAAGAAGAATGTTCAATAATTTAGCACTGACACCAAGGTGATGCCATCTTTCTCACAAAAAAATGCATGTGTCTGGGTTGACACAAGCAAAGGAAATTACAGAGATAAGCCAGTTACCCAGATAATTCAGACTTCAATATCTTCTACTGGAGAAAAACTAGGGTTTGGGATCTGAATAAGCAAATTCATAGGATAACTGCTCAATTCCCCCATTTTGTCTGGGTTTAAAAAAAATTCAGCATGTCCTTATTTACCATAAATGGTGTGCCGGACCCCATTTGAACCTACTCCCAAATCTAGCAATTAGCTGTAGAATTCCAACAGATCCTTTTCATCCACATCCTCTTGAATTTCATTTGATAAACTAATCATGAATCAGTCCTACAGGTTGGGTGAAAATAAAGCGCACAAATATCGAAAGCGGGAATTAAACTGGAACAAGTCACTCCATTGTGGTAACCTCTGTTATGATCTTGAAGCTTCCATCCAACATTCTCCAGCTACCAAATGAAAACAGTAAATTGATATGTCACAGGGTTTACAAAATGAGAAGTGTTATCAAGAGCAGACTGTGTAACTAGACCACGTTCAGTGTACAAGTACAATTCATATTGTTCTCACCTATTACCAGAGCCTGGATTTGTAAAATACAAACCATTCCCTCATCTGCATGTTCATATATTTTACCTTTATGTGAAATTTAAGGGAAGAAAAATGTTCTGTTTCCCCCTTCAACCCTTACTCTGCTTTAGATAATCCTACCACCTAACCAACTGGTAGAAATGGAGATAGCTTCATCTGAAAATTAGAACTTGTGTCCATTCCTGACCATCTTATTCTATATTTTTCATCAGTGGCTTGTGTACTGAGACTTTACTTGAACAGCCTTCCCGACAGGACAAAATTAGAAAAAACCTTAGTGGCCCAAAAGGGGGGAAATCCCCGTTCAAGTGCTTTACTTTCTCCTGGAAACATTATCCAACGAGGGCTTCACTGATGCTGTCCTCTCCTGGTTCTCCTCCTATCTCTCTGGCCGCTCCTTCTTAATCTCTTTCCGGGCTCCTCCTCTGCCTCTCACCCTGTAACTGGAGGTGTCCTTCAAGGTTCAGTTCTGGATCTCCTTTTACTATCCATCTACATCTAATCCCTTGGAAAACTCACTCACTCCCATGGCTTCACCTACCATCTCTATGCAGATGATTCCCAAATCCACATCTCCAGGCCTGGTGTCTCTCCCTCCCTGCAGTCTCACACTTCCTCCTGCCTTCAAGACATCTCTACTTTGATGTCCTGCCATCACCTCAAACTTAAGTCTAAAACCGAACTCCTTATCTTCCCACCCAAACCCTCTCCTCTCCGTGACTTTCCCATCACTGTAGACGACACCACCATCTTTCCTGTCTCACAGCCCATAACCTTGGTGTTATTTTGGATTCCTCTCTCTCATTCAACCCACATATTCAATCTATCATTAAAAATCATGTCGGTTCAACTCTCACACCATTGCTATAATCCATCGTTTCCTCTCCTTTCCTCTTGACTGTGATCCCATTGTTGGGCAGGGATTATCTCTATTTGTTGCCAAACTGTACTTTCCAAGCGCTTAATACAGTGTCCTGCACATGTTAAGCGCTCAATAAATACAATCGAATGAATGAATACGATTGATTGATTGACTGATTACCTGAGTGGGATTGGGTCCTGGAGAGAACTGGCTCAGGGAATTTCTGCTTTAATGCTTCAAGTGGTCGAGGCTACAAGAATGACTCCAGACTTGAGAGAAACGTAACTCCCACAAAGGAACATAGGGATCGAGAGAATCAAACTCCATGAATTATTCGGGTAACGATAATAGCAGTGATGACAGACCCAACCCAAGCCTCGAATCCTGAAAATTTGTGTTATCATATTATTTCCACTATATTGTCACTTCCCAAGTCTGCCTTGCTGTTCCCAACCTCCTCTATAATTATGCATTTCATCTTGCCTCCAGAACCTCTCCACAAGGATCAATCAATCTTTCAATCAATCTTTTTTAATGAGCACTGACTCTATGAAGAGCACTGTACTAAGCGCTCAGGAGAATAAAATATATCAAAGTTGGCAGACACATTCCTTGCCCACAGTGAGTTTACAAAGTAGAGGAGGGTTTGCAGTCTAGAGAAAAATACTAAGCTAGAGGTCACAGCCAAAGCGGTGTGCTTTGAAATCTTTTTGAACAGTCGTGGCAAAAGGGCTGTTGAGAGAAATGAAAGGAGGAAAAGGCAACAGTACAAATCCTAGGATGCAAGAGGCTGGTTTTGCCCACCAGGAATTTAGCTTAACTGCCAACAGTGGAAGATTTCTACTCTAGTGCCCTGATAAGCAAGGAATAGTTTTTCTCAGAGAGAATTTCAAGGCAAAAAAAAAAAAAAAACAAACCTGGGGTCTTCTCTAGCACTGGCTTCAAATGATGCTCCTTTCTGCACCTTCCCTGGAACCCAGCTAGGATAACAGTTCCATCCTGTGATATATTTCGTATTGCTTAAGTCTTATCTGGGGTTGAAAGGAAGCTAGAGTGAGCTAATTTGGGTTTATTTCAGTCTGAAGACTTTTCCATCCACTTCCCCCAAGCAGAGCCCTCAGAGTGTCCTTGTGGCCAAGCACATGGTCAATGTCTTCTGATAAACAAGTCATCAACCTCAGCAATTGCGGCTTTAAACCTCAGTAGTTTTACATATCATTCAGTAAGCTTCAGTCTTTGTACCGTCTATTGTTACCCCTGTCCTATTGTAATACTGAAAAATATCTTGATTTTGGTCATTATTCTGTTTGGAAGACCGTTCAGTCACGTTTGCCCGGTCCTTCACGGACCTGGAGCTTTGCCTCTTAAGCACTTGAAATTCATCCCACCTCTTGTCCCATAGCACTTGTAAACAAATCCTCATGGCCAGGAAACGTCTATCAACTGTACTGTAGTTTCCCAGGTGCTCGGAACATTGTTCGGTTCACAGTAAGTGCTCCATACATATCGTCGTTCGCTACAACCTACAGGATTTGGTAACAGATCCAATGTACGGGTGGAATGAGAGATGAGTCGAGGCCATTGCCAAGATTAGAGGCTTGTGGGAGGGTGGTGGTGATTTGATTCAAAGATGCTAATGTGGAACCAACAATCCCTTCTTCATCATGCCTTTGTAAAGATTCTCCTACAATCTCTGTCCACCATCACTATTTATTAGTCTCATGGCTTGATTGCCACCTTTGTTCAAAAACAACCTCATCTTATGTGTTCACTGAATGTGAAGATGGTCCGTATGCTTTGATTAGTTCCCACATTTCATGCCTTTGATGCGTTAGATTCAAAATGTCTTTATCGCTTTGGCATAACCAGCTTTGAGACTCTCCACTTCCCATCACCCTTCAGCAGCTGGTTGGGTATGCAGCATTCTCACCTACCACTGTACCATTAAGGCATTGTTTCCATTCTTCTGGAATGCTCTTCAGCTGATCCAAAGACTGGAAGAAGCTCTGAGAGATTTTCTAGGTCGTCCTCTCCGGGAAAGCAAGATCCTACCCCAATTATTCTAGAATGAGGAGGATGTAGCCTGTTTCTAGTACCAAGTGGCACATTAGTCTAAAAGATTTCTTTCAATGCTTCGTTCCCCAGAAATGTTGCCTTCACCTGAGTGAACCCATTTGTAGGTCTGGAAACGATAGAATTTTCATGGAAATATAAATGGCTTAAGAGTGGGGCTATATTTTACATCCACCAGCTAGGACTTCTGAATAGTCATTTTAAAAGCCAATGCTCCTTTTCCTAACCGAAAATGACGGGTTTGACCATCAAGACAGAATCCTTAGCTCTCTGAAACGAGCCACAAAATACCATACGACGGCAGCTCCACTAAATTAAATTTTCTTCTTTAAATGATATTGACAAGTCTGTAGGCACAATCAATTTCTAAAGTTGGCACCACCCCAAAATTAAAAAAAATCCTCCTAACCTCTTACTTGTTTCCTTGATTTATTGGCAGCGGTTTCGGATGTTACTGCTTACAGGAAAGGAAACAGCAATCTAATTAGATCCTGAAGTCCCTTGATTTGAGGAGAATCTTTCCAATGTTGAGATAATCATTTATTCTGAGGAGGTGTCTTTCTGACATTTGATGCGGTGCAGAGGGTAGCTGGAAGCTAACTCTGACCCATTCTGAGCTGCCTTTTAAAAAGCTATCCAACGAGGAAGGTTAAACATTAGCTGATTACCGACAAGTAATTAACAATGTCAACGAAACACAGAAACTGAATTAATAATAATTATATCATCAACATGATGATCATCTTGTCGAGAATCCCAGGGAAGAGGTTAATTGCTCACTGCTAGCCGAACAGCATCAAGTCGACCGCAACCACGGCTCTAGATGGTGTTAACTGCCAGGGGGATAATTAATTAACATCATAATTGCAATTCAGGCAGCATGGAAATATTGAAATATTATCCCAATTCTTTCTAATATTTGAGTAAACCTAAAATTTCAAACTCAACGGGCAAAGCCTTTCCTTTAGCTTCTCGTGCATCTTCGTGCCGCGGCTTTTAAGCGGGAACTTCTTTTTCTCAGGCATTGGAGAAATCAAGTTACTACAACCCTCTCTAAGGGACAGGGTCCGTGTCTAATTCTTACCTTGCTTTCCTTCCCAGAACCTAGTACAGCGTTCGGCAAACAGTAAATGCTTTCTTAATACTATTATTACTACATCGTTGCAAATTCCTCGCTAAAATCATTAGGCCAAAAATTCTATCCAAAATGTAGAATGCGTATCGTCCCTCCCCACATTCACCACTTCGAACTCCTCTGTATAGCCAACTCTCATTGCTCTCTATTTCCCTAAAAGGAACACATCTGTCCCTAGCACACGTTTCCTCTAAACTGTAAGCTGGTTAGGGGCAGGAATCTTGTCTCATGCTGTCGAATCACCTGCGACCCATATCGACACCATGGACACATCTCCCCCAGAGCCCCCACCTCCACCTGCACATCATTCGGCTAGCGTATCCGTGGAGTTTTCTTGGTAAAAATACGGAAATGATTTACCGTGGTCTTCTTCCGCCCAGTAAACGTGAGTCTCCGCCCTCGACTCTCTCCCATGCCCCTGCCGCCCAGCACAGGTGAGTTTTGACTTGTAACAGATTCCCTTCCACCAGCTAGCCACTGCCCAAGCTAGGAATCGAGTGGATATGCCTCTGCTTGACTGTCTCTCCCAAAGCCGAGACGGGTAGAGCACGGGAAACTCTCCAGGTGTGGTCCTGAGAGGTGAGGGGCAGAGATAGTGCCTGCTAATTCCGTTATATTGTCCTCTCCCAAGCACTGGCATAGCTTGTATCTACCCCAGTGCTTAGAAGAGTTCTTGACACCTAATAAGCGCTTAACAAATACCGTCATTATTATTCAAGACTGTAAGTTAGTGGTGGGCAGGAAACCTGTCTGCCAACTCTGTTGTATTATACCTTCCCAAGCACTCAGTACGGTGCTTCGCACACAGTAATGCCACTGATGATGATCGATGACTTCCAGGTTAGCTCTTTAGGCCTCTGCTAAGTTTCACAGATGTGTATTGGGATTGACGGCAATTGCTTTTATTGTAATTCCTTAACTTTGAAACTGAAAACTATCTCCTCATCTACAACCAAATGTCCATATCTCTACCCATATCCATTCCCTCCCCAAAAGGCAGAAGACCAAGTGTTCTCCCCGGCAATATTAATGGAACGTGACACTTAAATCTGAAACAACTGCTGCTCCTCTTTATACCCTTCCATGTATCCTATTTGTATCTGTATCACTGTCTCTCTCCTCCTGTAGACAGCAATCACCTTCCATAGATC
The DNA here is from genome assembly GCF_004115215.2 of Ornithorhynchus anatinus. Taxonomy (NCBI): domain Eukaryota; kingdom Metazoa; phylum Chordata; class Mammalia; order Monotremata; family Ornithorhynchidae; genus Ornithorhynchus; species Ornithorhynchus anatinus. The sequence continues at coordinate 25,145,770 of NC_041745.1, forward strand.
GATCAGTGGAACTTACTAAGTGTATACTGAGGGCAGAGCTTGTGAGTAGGCATCATGTCTCTTACCTCTATTGAACTGTACTCTCCCAAGGGCTTATTGCAGTGCTCTGCACCTGATGGGTGCTCAATAAATACCACTGATTGACTGATTTTCTAATAATGTTAGAAGAATAGAGGTGTTCTCTAGAGAGAAAATGAGGCTTGAGGGAAAGAGAGCCATGTTCCATTTCTGACTCTGCCAGTTAGTAAATATTTTGAGACCTTGAACAATTCTCGAAACTATCTGTGGCTCCTTTGCCCATGTGCTTTGTAGGTATAGTGGGCATGCCAAATATCTTAACAATGAGAAAAGGGGAAATGGAGGTTGATGATAATCTGCTCAACTGTATATATTTTTTTTACCCTATTTATTTTGTTAATGAAACGTACATCGCCTTGATTCTATTTAGTTGCCATTGTTTTTACGAGATGTTCTTCCCCTTGACTCTATTTAATGCCATTGTTCTTATCTGTCTGTCTCCCCCGATTAGACCGTAAGCCCGTCAAAGGGCAGGGACTGTCTCTATCTGTTGCCGACTTGTTCATTCCATGCGCTTAGTACAGTGCTCTGCACATAGTAAGCGCTCAATAAATACTATTGAATGAATGAATGAATGAATAATACAATAAGGATAGTAAGAGTACATATTAAGCACTAGTGTGTGTCAAGCACTGGGGTAGGTATGAGATAATCAGATCGGACACAGTTCCTGTCCCATAAAGGTTTATAATCTAAGAAGGAGGGAGAACAGGGAATTTTATCCCTATTTTACGGATGGTGAAACTGAAGCACCAAGCGGTTAAATGACTTGCCCAAGGACACATAGCAGATAAATAAATTAAAAGCATTTATTGAGTGCTACCGTGTACAGAACACTGTGTTTAAATGCTTAGGAGAACACAATATAATGGAATTGGTATAAATGACATAAATGATAATGATGATGATGGTATTTGTTAAGTGCTTATTATCTGTCAAGCACTGTTCTAAGCGCTGGGGTAGATGCAAGGTTATCAGGTTGTCCCACGTGGGGCTCCCAGTCTTAATCTCCATTTTACAGATGAGGTAACTGAGAGAATTTAAGTGACTTGCCCAAAGTCACACATCTGACAAGTGACGGAGCCAAGATTAGAACCCAAGACCTCTGATTCCCAAGCCTGTGCTCTTTCCACTAAGTCACGCTGCTTCTCTAAAAGAAATAAGGTCTCATCTCCTCCAAGAGGCCTTCCCGGATTAAGCCCTCTTTTCCCCAGCTTGCTCTCCCTTCTGTGTCATATCTATGCATTTGGATCTGTGGCCTCTGGGCAATTAATTATTCTCCCCACCCTCAACCCCACAGCATTTATGTATGTATCTATAAATTATATGTTATAAATTATTTATATTAATGACTGCCTCCCCTTCTCGACTGCATTGTGGGCAGGGAATTTGTCTGCCAACTTCTGTTGCATTGTACTCTCCCAAGTGCTTAGTACAATGCTCTGGACAAAGTCAGTGGTCAGTTCATGTCATGGATTGATTGACTGATCCCTATAGGATAAGCCAACCTTCGATTCATGTATGGACAGACAGAAAGCCCCCAATAAGGCAAATATTTGTCTTCCACCTTGCTTATGCTTATGAGAAGCAGCATGGCCTAGTGGAAAAAGCACAGGCCTGGGATGCAGAGGACCTAGGTTCTAATCAATCAATCAATTGTATTTATTGAGCGCTTACTGTATGCGGCGCACTGATCGAAGCTGATGCAGTAGCCATGGCGGGAAAGAGTGAGTAGTAACAGTTAGGATGGAGGAGAAAGGGCAGATTTTAGCAATGTCATGAAGGTAAAACCAACAGAATTTGCGACTGAATATGCGGTTGAATGAGAGACATGAGAGGAAGAAAACTTCCAAGTAGATTCCAAATGATTCCAGGGGCACTGCTAGGTTTCTGTGGAAAGACAGCAACGAAACATCCCTTGCTCTGATTCATTTTCCTAAAGAAGGGGTGCTTTGAATTGTAGCAGATGGATAATTAAAAGTGGAAGGCTATAGATGGCTATGAGATCGCTCATTTTATATAACGAATTGAAAGTCTAATAGGAAAACTCATAATACCAGCCCTCTTAACATTAACAATTACCATGATTAACAATGATACTCACAACTCATTTTTCATTAAAGACTATGGGCAGAGATAAGCTTGTTTATATAGACTAGCTTTTGAACCGATGAGTCATTTATCACTTAGAAAGCAATGAAAGGATGGACCAGCACCCAGCAATTAAAACTTGCAAAGTGACCTTGGGACAATAGAGGACCCACCCTCTTCAGGAGCAACAGCAAAGCCGGTGTTTTGAAATCAATTAGAAATGGGAAGATAATTCGGTGGTTTATAAAACCATATGTCCTGGACTAGTATTGTAATTGACGTATGCTACCAGCGCAAGTTTTGGAACCTCTAAGCTGTAAATCTGTCATAGGCAGGAAACGTGACTGCTGATTCTGTTGTATTGTACTCTCCCAAGCGCTTAGTGTAGTGCTCTGCCTATAGTAAACGTTCAATAAATACCATCACTCCATGGACCTTCAATCCTTCCAAGTTCAGGAGACAGGCCCAGTGGGCGAAAAAGTCTTTAGTGTTAAGATGTAGAAACTCTGACTTTTATTGGTCTGAGAATGCAGTCAATCAGTTAATCCTTGGTGACTTGAAATAATTTTTCAAAGGCGGTCGTTCAAAGGGCTCTCACTTTTCCCATAGAAAAGATGTAGGGGTTGGAAGAATTGTGTACATGGTATCACAAGACACCTAAACTGTGGTACTTTAGGAACCAACAGTTGTAGCAGGACCGTCCTTCAAATCCCCCCGTCGTCAATGGCTCTTAAAACGGACACTGCAATTAAGGCTCCGGGCTCCTCACACTTCCTCTTCTACCCAAGGCAATGTTGTTTTATAATTATTGTCATTATTACTATCATTGTCGCTATTATTTTGCAGGTCATCACCTAGGCAAATGACAGTCCCTTTCAAAATTCCTAACTAACGTTTTAAGCTTTTGGAGAATTAGGCTCCAAACGTTTTGCCTTTTCCGAGGGAGTGGACCAGGATTTGTGGATCAGCGTAGACTGACCTTAATTTGGGGTTGAAGTTCAAAAAGCCTGTTTTGGTAGAATCACAAGGGAGACGATCTTCAGATTGGATAGGAATTGTGATGGTCATGCAATGGCAGTCTCTTTAGGAGAGGAGGGATGATACATCAAGGGTACTAATCTATCATTTCATATCAATAGCAGCACACCCGTCCCCATTGTACAAATGTAAATAATGCTTGCACATCATGGGACATTAGTCATATCTAGCTGTCATATTTAACCCTTTTTCTAGGAGCCTATGAACAAATTCTGATGAGGAGTTTAGTTCAGAAAGTGTCCTCAACCCAAGGATTAAGAATTGAAGTTGAAGAATTTCACTTATTGAAATAGCATATGGCAGACATTATCACTAGTCACCCTCCTTTCTTGGAGCCCATAGAGAGCCCAGGTCTTTAGAGCTAAGCAAAATGGATTGTGGCAATTATTCAGATAATCCAGGCAGGGTTTGCAAATTGGCTTTTTCACTAATGAGCTGCAAATGAGCTACCCATTTCTATGTACAGAAGTTACAACGTTCAAGGAAGATATCCTAGAAAAATACAAACTCCTGAATTCAAGGGATCTAAATGTCTGACCAGCTATGTGTTTCTCTTTCTTCTTACAGATAAGCCTAGAAATATAAACAGAGGGAACCACTTTATCTTGCTTTCAAAAGTTGATTTTGAAGGGTAACATTCATTCATTCATGCATTCATTCAATCATATTTATTGGGAGTTTACTGTGTGCAAAGCATTGTTCTAAGCACTTGGAAGAGTACAAGATAAGAACAAGCAACACTTATTTTGCCCACAGTTATCTCACACCTGAGATGTCCATCCCCTTGATTCTATTTATTGCTATTCTTGTCTGGCCGTCTCCCCCGATTAGACTGGAAGCCCGTCATAGGGCAGGGACCGTCTCTGTTACCGATTTGTACATTCCAAGCACTTAGTACAGTGCTCTGTACATAGTAAGCGCTCAGTAAATACTATTGAATGAATGAATGAATGATGTGGGGTTCATATCTTTATTCACGACCCTAATGTAAGGATAGACCTAGCTGTGCTCTGGGTTGATGATGAGATTTTTCTCAGTGTGCTGGGTGCAGCTTGTAAAACCGATCATCGACTGAAAATCCTTTCCACACTGTGTTCAGGTATGGTGTCTCTCGCTTACGCTTCCATTTTTTTTTTTTTACCTGGTCCTGGCCTGTCTACAGTTGGCTGATTCTACCCATGCCATGTTGACTTCCAGCTTTCCTAGAGGGTGGAGGCAGAAAATCTCCTAACACTGAGAAAAAGCATGATCGGGTGGATAGACCATAGACTTGGGAGTCAGAAGGACTTGCGTCCTAATCCTGGCCCTGGCACTTTTCTGTTGTGGGACCTGGGCAAGTCACTTGACTTCTCTGAGTCTCAGTTACCTCATCTGTAAGGGGGGGTGGGTATTATTAGTAATTAATAACAATAATTATGGTATTTTTAAGTGCTGAATATGCGCCAAACACCGTTCTAAGTGCTGGGTTAGATAAAAGGTAATCATGTTGGGCTGTGATCCCCATGACGGACATGGACTTAGTTTATATCCACCCCAGTACTTAGGACAGTGCTTGATATATAGTAAGCGCTTAACAAATACCATAATCATCATTATTACTATTATTATTCTTCAGACCTGGCTTAGAATGTCCCACTGACTCTAGAGGAAACTGAAGCTGAAAGCCTTTTGGTTTTTGGGTGTTTTTTTAGTGAGATTGGTTAAACGCTTACTATGTCAAACTCCATTCTAAGTGCTGGGGTAGGTACAGGTTAACTAGGTCGGACAATGTCCCTGTCCCACAAGGGGCTCACTGTCTAAGTAGGAGGAAGAATGAGAATTGAATCCCCATTTTACAGTTGAGGAAACTGGGGCACAGAGAAGTTGTGACTTTTTTTTTTCTATGGTATTTGTTAAGCGCGTACTCTGTGCCAGGAATTGTTCCGAGTTCTGGGGTAGATAAAAGCTAATCGGGTTGGACACAGCCCATGTCCCGCTTGGAGCTCACAGTCTTAATCCCCATTTAACAGATGAGGTCATTGAGGCACAGAGAAGTGAAGTGACTTGCCCAACCTTAGAACCCTGGTCCTTATGGCTCCCAGGCCTGTGCTCTATTCACTAGGCCAAGCTGCTTCCCAACTCGGTAAAGGAGGCTCCAAAACAATGGAGCACTGTGAAGATGTGTGGCATCTTTTATGCTAATAAATTGTGCCTAAATTCTCCGAATTTTACATCCAATCCTGCAATCAAGAGCCGAGTCTCTATTTTAAATAGCAAATTCTATAGTTTTCATACTATCGTGAGCACTAAGTAGTTCCTAATAATTATCTTGGTTAAAAATGTTTTCTGAACTCCTTTCATTTGAAAATCATTACTCCTAAATTTAGTGGATTCCATGCAGGTTAAACACCCCCAGCGCATAGTAGATAACTAAAATCATCCTTCGATTTCCCTCCCACGCTTAGTAAATAATTCCAGGTTCTCCATCAGTGACTCTCTGAATAACCTTGGCTAAGTCACCCAATTTCCCTATCTACAAAATGAAAAGGGCAAAAAGCACTACAGAAGTGAAAACCTCACACCTAAGGTAGATGAATGGAAAAATGGACAAAGAGGCCAGTTTCAATTTCTGGTCCTCCAAAAAAGAAATCATAAAAATAATGAAGTTAAAGGATTATTGTTAAAAATAAAGATCTTGTAAGACGTATTTAATAAATGCCCTATCTTGTTAGGTAGAGGAATAAATGGAACAGATAACAGTAGGAAGAAACACCAGGATACCTCTGTGGCTGATCTGTTGCCCCGGCAAATTTTAATCCTTAACTTGGCACTAGGTCTATAACAGCACGGGATCTCCTCAGTATGCACTTCCAGCGAAACAAATCGCATGCTTTCATTTCAGACATGTTGTACCCTTAAAATATCCTCACCTAATTTTTTTTTTGCTTTGAAATATGGAGACACTTCTGAAACTGAGCAGGAAAATGGCATTTCAACAGAAAGTTGTGTTTTTCTTTTGTCCAGCAGTACAGTTAGCCACATTCTTATTTTGCAGGGATGAGCAGCCATTTCTGGCGAGTTGACAGTAAAGAATGTTAGCTACTTATTTTTTCGAATGTGGGGGATGGGCTGGAAGGCTTAAAGGGAACGTAGATGGATAGAAACATTTTCATTCTGATCAGTTTTGGGCTTATTATTGTAAAGCAGTTCAAGGCTAGGTCTGCTCTCTCAAGGAAAGGGAAGAATTGAAGTCATCTACCCAAAACTTCTCTTTTTCTTTGTTATTTTTTAAAGGTATTTGTTAAGTGCTTACTGTGTGCCAGGAGCTGTTCTAAGAGCTGGGGAAGATACAAGATAATCCAGTTGGACACAGTCCCTGTCGCACATGGGGCTCGCAGTCTTAATCCCCATTTTACAGATTAGGTAATTGAGGAACAGAGAAGTGAAGTGACTTGCCCAAGGTCACACAGAAGGCAAGCGGCAGAGCCGGGGTTAGAACCCATGTCTTTCAGGACTCCTAGGCCCTGACTTCAAGTAACTTCCAAAGCCCCAAAAGATCCAGGACTTAGTGCAGATACTTCACTACCCCCATGACAACCTGATCCCGAAGATGAAACAAGCCGAACACCCATCTCACATTATGGGATTGAAAATAAAGTTGGAAATACTACAGCTATTAAACGATTTGGATATCTAATCAAATTCTTTATACTGTTTTTTTACTGTTGTGCAAGACACTAATCGTCGACAAAATAGCGGCAATGCTTAATAAATACTACATTTATTATTATTAATGAACTTCCGCAGAACTCACCATTCTGAAAGCATACTGCGTTCCCAAGCACATCGCTCCTGCAGGCATTTCCCTAGACTACATCCGCACAGGTAAAGTGAAGCAGAGAGGACCAATTTTTATCTATCCTCCTGTGATGGAAATACGGAGGTAATATCATGCAGGAAACGAACCGCACTGCCTTTTTTCTATTTGAGTTTTATTCATTGTTACTCAACACCACACCACCCCACTCAAAATCCTCCCGTGGTTACCCGCATCAAACAAAAAATCCTTACCACCGGCTTTAAAGCCCTCTTTGCCCCCCTCCTACCAGCGTGGCTCAGTGGAAAGAGCACGGGCTTTGGGGTCTGAGGTCACGGGTTCGAAGCCACTTGTCAGCTGTGTGACTTTGGGCAAGTCACTTAACTTCTCTGGGCCTCAGTTACCTCATCTGTAAAATGGGGATTAAGACCGTGAGCCCCACGTGGGACAACATGATTCCCCTGCGTCTACCCCAGCGCTTAGAACAGTGCTCGGTACATACTAAGCGCTTAACAAATACCAACATTATTATTATTATTATTACCTTCCTGATTTCCTACTGCGATCCGGCACGCTCACTTCAGTCGTCGAACGCCAACCTACTCACTGTACCTCGATCTCAGCCACCTCACCGTCATTCCATCATCCACATCCCGCCTCTGGCCTGAAATTCTCTTCCCTTTCAGATCCAACAATAGCTCCTCCTCCAAGAGGCATTCCCTGATTAAGCTCTCACGTCCCCTACTCACTCTCCTTCCCTGGTCTCCCTGCGCTTGGATTTGTATCCTTTACTCACCCCACCCTCAGCCCCATGAATTTATGTACGTATCTGTAATGTATTTTAATCTCTCTCTCCTTCTAGAATGTAAGATCCTTGTGGACGGGGACCAAATCTATCAGCTCTTCATATAGTACCCTCCCAATCACTTGGTAGAGTGCTCTGCCCACAGTAAGCGCTTAAGCACTTATGACTGGTCGATTGATGTGCTGTGGGGTGGAGCTGGGCTACTTCCAAATTTGAATGATATATTGGATAACTCCACTGGCTGCTACCCGAAAAAGGAAAATATCGCTCACCTGGAATATGGTGCGGCTCTCAACAGTTTGTACTGAATTACTAGACTGTACATCTCTTGTGGGCAGGAATCGTGCCTACCTTCCCTATTTTATTATACCCTTCCAAGAGCTCGGTTCAGTGATCTGCACACAGTAAGCACTCAGTCAATACCACTGATTGATTACTGAACTTAGATCATACAATTTCAGGGACCCGGTGAAGATGATCCGTACCAGAGCTATCTAGGAACTCTGCTGGTAGGAGTACAGAATGTCATCTTCCTTGAAGGAAGGGTGAGCTAAAATCCCAGCTCCACCACTCGTCTGCTGTGTGACCTTGGGCAAAGTCACAACTTCTCTGTGCCTCAGTTACCTCATCTGTAAAATGGGGATTAAGACTGCGAGCCCCATTCGGGAAACGGACTACGTCCAACCTGATTTCCTTGTATCTATCCCGGCGCTTAGAACAGTGCTTGGCACATGGTAAGTACTTAACAATTAACATATTATTATTAGGGAGGGCGGTGCTTGGTGTCTTCATTTTCAGCGTGCTGGGGACCTGCAGAGTTGCAAATGTTTAAATGGGAAACCTGAAAAACCTCTCCAAGTTGATTAGCTTGAATCTACCCTAGTGCTTAGTGCAGTGTGTGGCACAAAGTAAGTGCTTAACAAATACCATAAAAAAAATGCAATCTGTGAATTGGGCACCGATACTATTATACCTTGGATTTATAAAATGGCTTCCTCTGGGCAACCTGCAGCACAGAGGTCTCATTCTGATATCATTCCCTTCCAAGGCATGGTTCGCCGGGGGCTCAAGCGCAAGCCTCAGTTCTTGTTCCCGACACCTCCGCGCGTACAAGTAGGTTTATGTCAAAATGCTTCTTCATTTTAAGAAGATAAATCATAACAGAACAGATAAAAGGGTAGGTTCCCAGAAAGCCTTTACCAGCTTCTTTTCCTTGAGCATCCAAGATTCTCTTCCCTCCTCTGGTGATCTGTCGTTTATTTTTAAAAACTAAATGAAGTTTTTGAGTGAACAGCCAGGCGCTCAACAACGTCATCCGAGAAATATAACAAACTCCTCGCTCCTGTAGATTGAATATATTCTTCTATTAGAATTCTGACCATGTTAACTTTTAATTTAGAGCCTCTCGCCAAAATACAATGGACTTTTGACATATAAATATTAAAAATTAAATTTCCTAAGTTCATTATCTGATAATTAGAACTAAATAACATCTTAACTGAGAGCCAAACCCCACGCAAAGCAAGTCAGTTTCATTTAAGATTCCATTAGAAAAGTGTTTGAGCTAGTAAGTAATGGACCATAAAATTTAATTTGGAAATGATATTACCAAAAATGATGGAATGATACCAGTCACAAAAGGACATGTAGTTAGCTCTCATCTTTTCATTTGGCCTGATGTCCTTCTATTGATTGTGTAGAATTAAAAAGGAATTACTTAATATTGCCTAGAATAACATATGTAGGCCTTTTTTTCCCTTTTCTCCAGCACTCCAGTATTTAAAAGTCAGAATTGACCAGTGTAGCTCCATGTAATTACAAAGATTTCCTTATCTTAACCTATTTGCTGAAGTCATCCTAAAGAAAAGGTCCGCTAATCCATTGGCTGTCTCATATCTCATTTACATTGGTGGTAATCCCCACCCTATCTCAGCATTTAGGTAATGACTTTGGGATTAAATTGCACTTCTTGCAATTCTTTACTTTCAAATCTCCACAACCCATCAGCGAGGCCTGGCTGAAAGGGCCTGTCAGAGGTCTAATAATGCAGTACTGTAGGTAAGGCCCCTGAGTTTAAAGTGGAAATAACTTTTCTCATAATGGAGCTTAACAAGAAAAGCCAGATTCTGATTTGCAGTGTGTTTGAGAAGAGGAAAAAAAAAAGATTTCTGGATTAAGTTTAATTAAGATTTCTAAAATCTGTTAATCTAGTTTTATAGCATTTTATATTAAAGCAGGTATTTAGTATCTCCGGTCTAGCTACAAGAAGGAGGATGAAAGACCTAAAATTCTGCTTTGGGTTTGTCCCCACCCTGACCTTAATGTAATCTGTAAAAATGGAAAATAAACTGAGGTCAAATTCAGAGTCTTCCCTCCGGATGCTTGAACAACGGCAGTAATGAGGTGAATATTTCTGATGATGACATGTATTATTAGGTCTTTAGTGAGCACTGAAAATATTACAGAGTGTGGGCACAAAAATACATAACCAAATAAAGGCAAATAACATGAGCTCAAGCTTTATGCAAAAAGGGAGCAGGGGAAAGAGAGTGGTTTTGCCTCCGGGTAGTCTTTTCCTTTATTTTTCAGTAGGACAAGGCTGGCAGTCATATTAACCATATCTATAATAGGGGTTGAAAATCCCAATCCTCACCTCACCTACCCCAACATTACTCTTCCGTTGCAATTTATAAGTTTAGATGAGTACGTTAAGGGCTCTTATAGGGTACACCTACCATTAGTTTATTCATATATATTAATCTATAAAACATGCATCAAAGTTTCCTCTTTGAATTTTAAAGGATTCATTTTTTTCTATTAGCTGAAAATGTAGTTAATTGATATGGGGAGTTCTGAACTTTGGTTGGCTCTCACCTCTGTGTCAGAATAACACCTCCCCAGCATCTTTAGTCTTGAAGAAAGTTATATTCTTATTTATAGTCCATTCCCACTCTGAAAATGACGCTGTTGGTGGGGAAGACGATAGTGTTTCATATCTCACCCAAGGTCTGAAGCAGAACCTAGATGTCGGCTACCTCTCCACTCAGTTACTTGAAATATCTAGGCATCCAAGTGGAGTTCCAAACATTCAGGACGCCGGAGAGTTTGTTGAATTCACGAGTGTCACTTAGATACATTTCTTCAGGGCTTGGTTTCCTTGATAAAGGCAAGGGAAGAGTACACCCACACTGCCCATCTACAGTCTTGCTTTAGCATGAAGACAATGTGCTGGAAGCGCTCTGTTGTATTGTACTCTCCCTAAGCGTTTAGTACAGAGCTCTGCACATAGTTAGTACTCAATAAACGCCGATGATCGATCGACTGATGGTGCGGTCAGTGCTGAGAGGAGATTGAGATCAGCAAGGAGGATGCGAGGTTTCCTCTTTTGTTGGGTGTGTGGGAGAAATCTGACAGACTATGACAGACCACTCCTCTCCTTCACCTGCTATCCTTCTGGGTCCTACCAGGTTGAATTGCAACAAAAAAAATTAACTTTAAATCCTCATAATAATAGTAATAATTATGGCATTTGTTAAGCACTTATTATGGGCCAGGCACTGTGCTAAGTAATAATAATAATAATAATGTTGGTATTTGTTAAGCGCTTACTACGTGCAGAGCACGGTTCTAAGCGCTGGGGTAGATACAGGGTGATCAGGTCGTCCCACGTGAGGCTCACAGTTAATCCCCATTTTACGGATGAGATAACTGAGGCACAGAGTAGTGAAGCGACTTGCCCACAGTCACACAGCTGACAGGTGGCAGAGCCGGGAGTCGAACCCGTGACCTCTGACTCCGAAGCCCAGGCTCTTTCCACTGAGCCACGCCGCACTGGGGTGGATTCAAGCAAATCGGGTTGGACACAGTCCCCGTCGCATGTGGGGCTCTCAGCCTCAATTCCCATTTTGAAGATGAGGGAACTGAGGCTCAGAGAAGTGAAGCGACTTGCCCAGGGTCACCCAGCAGACAAGTGGTGGAGCCGGAATTAGAACTCAAAACTCTCTGACTCCCAGGCCCGTGTTCTATCCACTGTGCCAGGCTGCTTCCCAGTGTTGTTACGATCGCTATTATGATTATATCTATTAAATGCTTATTATATGTCAAGCGCTTATATGTTCTGGGATGAATCCAAGTTAATCAAGTTGGACCCGGTCCACACTTGGAGTAGGAGGAAGAACAGGTACTGAATTCCCATTCTCCAGAGGAGGAAACTTAGGCACAGAGAAATCAAGTGACTTGCCCAAGGTCACACAGTAGGCAACTGGGAGAGACGGAATTAGAACTCAGGTCCTCTGACTCCTAGGCCCGTGTTCCCCACCTTAAGCCGAAACGCTTCCATGAGAGCCGGTTCCTTTCGGCAAGAACCTAAGGACTGCTGAGCAACATGTGGATTCTGCAAAAAGTTTTTCAACCCACCATTAGGTTTGTGCTGTGAAGACACGGAGAGTTATGTTTTCTTTAGCCCAAGTGTGATTGATAACATTTTTGAAGAGTGTTGTCTGGGACAATCCATCATGAAACAATTTTGTGGATTGTTTGTTTCAGCCTTGGTCTGCTGGCACAAACATAAATGTGTTTCAGTTTAATACAAGCCTTATGTTTTATATGATATTTGATATACGCCCAAGAGAGAGGCAACCCTAGGGGAAAAGATATATGTTTGCCAGCCAGAGAAGGGAACCTTAACATGAGAATTTAGATGTAAAACTATGGGGAGAACCCAAACACGGGAGCTACGTCTGACAACATGTGGTACCATGCAGGTCCTGCCCCTGACTGCCTCTGTAGCATTGGACGACGCCACTATTTTGTGCCTCAGTTTCTCCACCTGTAAGGTAGACCAATCCTCCCCTCTCCCAGACATACCGTATGAAAGATAATCAGTAGGTTGGAAGACCCCTGACAGGACACATCATTCACCTTCCCACGTTCAGTTTTAAACCTAAATGTCGACAGAATCGTTCTAGGTCCTCAAATGAAAAGCATCGTTCACCCGCAAAGCTCTGTTAGAAAAGCGCTTACTGTATGCCAAGTATCGTTCCAAACAGCGGGGTAGATGCAAGCTAATCAGGTTGTACGCAGTCCCCGTCCCACACGAGGCTCACACTCTACATCCCCATTTCACGGATGAAGTAACTGAGGCGCAGCGAAGTTAAGTGACTCGGCCAAGGTCACACAGCAGACAGGCGTTTGAGATGGGATTAGAACCCAGGTCCTTCTGACTCCCGGGCCCGTGCTGTAAGTCACACTGCTTCTACAATCATGTCTTTAATGTCCAGTCTTCATCATTCCAAAGTGACGGTGCCATGAGAAGCATTTAGGTAGAGAAGCAGCCTTCATCCATTCAGTCGTATTTATTGGGGGCTTCCCGTGAGCAGAGCACTGTACTAAGTGCTTGGAAACAGAGACAATTCCTATCCAACAACGGGCTCACAGTCCAAAAGATAATTAGAGCATTTGTTAAGCGCTTACTACGTGCCAGCGATGCCTAATGGATAGAGAGTGAGCCTGAAAGTCAGAAGGACCTGAGTTTTAATCCTCTCTCGGGCACTCTCTGCTGTGTGACCTCGGGCTAGTCATCTCACTTCTCTGGGCCTCAGTTATGTCATCTTTAAAATGGGGATTAAGACTGTGAGCCCTGTGTGGGACAGGGACTGTGTCCAACCTGACTCACTTGTATCTATCCCAGACTGAGCCCTCCCTTTCCCTCTGATCCTCCTCCCCATTACCCATACTCGCTCCCTCTGCTTTACCCCCTTCCCCTCCCCACAGCACTTGTATATATTTGTACATATTTATTGCTCTATTTATTTTATTAATTTGGGGCACTTATCTGTGATTCTATTTAGCTACTTTGATGGTAGTGATGCCCGTCTACTTATTTCGTTTTGTCGTCTGTCTCCCCCTACTAGACTGTGAGCCTGTTGTTGGGTAGGGACTGTCTCTATCTGTTGCTGAGTTGTACTTTCCAAACGCTTAGTACAGTGCTCTGCACACAGTAAGCGCTCATTCAATAGTATTTATTGAGCGCTTACTATGTGCAGAGCACTGTACTAAGCGCTGGGAATGAACAAGTCGGCAACAGATAGAGACGGTCCCTGCCGTTTGACGGGCTCACGGTCTGATCGGCGGAGACGGACGGACGAGAACGATGGCGATGAATAGAGTCGAGGGGAAGAACGTCTCGTAAAGACAATGGCAACTAAATAGAATCGAGGCGACGTACATTTCATTAACAAAATAAATAGGGTAATGAAAATATATACAGTTGAGCAGACGAGTACAGTGCAGTGCAGTGCTGTGGGTAGCAGCGTGGCTCGGTGGAAAGAGCACGGGCTTTGGAGTCAGGGCTCATGAGTTCGAATCCCAGCTCTGCCACTTGTCGGCTGTGTGACTGTGGGCAAGTCACTTAACTTCTCTGTGCCTCAGTTCCCTCATCTGTAAAATGGGGATTAAGACTGTGAGCCCCACGTGGGACGACCTGATTCCCCTATGTCTACCCCAGCGCTTAGAACAGTGCTCGGCACATAGTAAGCGCTTAACAAATACCAACATTATTATTATTATTATTAAATCCGATTGAGTGAATGAATGAATGAATCCGTACCAGTCGTTAGCATGGTGCCCGACACAGAGTTAACGCTTAATAAATACCATAAAAAATACCGATTGGGTTATAATTAAGTTAATTGTTCATTCGGGTTGCAGAAATAAGAAGCTGGATTTCAAAACAAGTGAACCTACTTTGTATTCAACGATTCACTGAAATCATTCTAAAACTAGTCAAATCTTTAATAAGCCTGCTTGCTCTGTTACCAGGCTTGTGTCTACACCAATTCCCGATTCCACTCCTTAACCATTACTTTCCTTGTTTGTGTTCATGTGTACATTGTAAGACCCCGAACAGGGACCATTTCTTACATACCAACCTAAGGACCGCTCCACGGCAAGACAGAAAATCTGGCTGTGCAAGATTCAACTGAGAGAAATTTTCTTTCGGTCTGAATCGGCCTGACTTACTACTCTGAGAATTTCCCCTTGACGTTTGCCTCGTCGAAGACAAATCCAAATTAAAGCAGAAGAGGGAAAAAAAAAAGAGATCAGAGAGATGAGGAATTTCTCCGGCAACAGGGAGACAAAGCCCTGCCAGACGTTCATTCGCTGAGTGACTTCTCCCCTTACTTGCTAAGAAATCCCAAATGAGTTTGGTGCTGTTCTAGTTTTCCAGGAGAAGCCGGCAAACATCGTTAGGGCAATCACTCCCTTTGTCTCTGCCAAATCCTAAAGTAGCCTTTGCTTCCCAGGTTTGTGAACCTTCTCTCACTTAGGTAATTGGACGAGTCTGCTTTCATCCCACCGAAAACATTCTGAACCTGTGGCCAGGATCACTTTATTAAACAAAGTGGGTGGTAGTTATAGTGATAGCATTTATTAAGTGCTTGCTACGTGCAGGGCGCTGTACTACGCACTGGGAAAGAATGCAAAGGTGGGGGAATTAATAATAATGAGAAGGTTGGTATTTGTTAAGCGCTTACTATGTGCAGAGCACTGTTCTAAGCGCTGGGGTAGATACAGGGTAAGTAGGTTGTCCCACGTGAGGCACACATTCAATCTCCACTAGGCCATGTCAATTAGGTCAGACACCATCCCTGTCCCACATCGGGCTCATAGCCTAAAGGGGAGGGGACGTATTTGATTCCCATTTTAGAGATGAGGAAATTAAGGCACAGAGAAGTCATCCAGCAGGCACACGATTAGAACCCCGGACCTCCGACTCAGATCCGTGCGTTTTCCAGTAGGCCCTATTGCTTCTCTAGCGGATTGCTCAGGAGGCTAGGTGACAAGCCTGTTCTTCTATTTATTCTATTCTATTGATTCTATTGATTGCCATTGTTCTTGTCTGTCTCCCCCCGATTAAACCGTAAGCCCGTCAAAGGGCAGGGACCGTCTCTATCTGTTACCGATTTGTACATTCCAAGCGCTTAGTACAGTGCTTTGCACATAGTAAGCGCTCAATAAATACTATTGAATGAATTGATTGAATCCCCATTTTACAGATGAGGTAACTGAGGCACAGAGAAGTTAAGTGACTTGCCCACAGTCACACAGCTGACAAGTGGCGGAGCTAGATACGGTCCCTGTCCCTTGGGAGTTGAGGGCTCACAATCTGATAATAAAAATGGGGAGAAAGGACTGGCGACGGTCACGTAAGGGAAGTTGCTCAAATAACGCTCCTGTTCCTAACCTGAAAGAGGCTGGCCACTGTGACGGTTGGCAAGTCTACCACGACAGTCAGCGGCGTGGCTCAGTGGAAGGAGCACGGGCTTTGGAGTCAGAGGTCACGGGTTCGAATCCCGGCTCGGCCACTCGTCGGCTGTGTGACTTTGGGCAAGTCACTTAACTTCTCGGTGCCTCAGTCGCCTCATCTGTAAAATGGGGATGAAAACTCTGAGCCGCACGTGGGACCACCCGATTACCCTGTGTCTATCCCAGCGCTTAGAACAGTGCTCGGCACATAGTAAGCGCTTAACGAATACCGCCATTATTATTATTACCACACCCACTGGGGGCAACTAATTTACCAACTGTCTTGCCTTATGCAGTCAAATCATTTCTGACCCATAGCAACTCCGTGGACACACGTCTCCCAGAAAGCCGCACCTCCAATCTGCAGTCGTTCTGGTAGTGGATCTAATACAGTTTTCTTGATTAAAAACACGGAAGTAGTTTACCACTGCCTCCTTCCGTGCAGTCAACTTTGAGTCTCCGCCCTCGACTCTCTCCCACGCCGCTGCTGCCCAGCGCGGGTGAGTTTTGGCTCGTAGCGGATGGCCTTTACTCGCTAGCCACTGCCCCGGCTAGGAACGGAATGGCTAGGCCTCTGCTTGACTCACCCTCCCAAAGCCAAGACTGGTAGAGGACTGGAAACTCTCCAGGTGCCATCCTAAGAGGGTGGAATTTACCAATACGTCGCACTAACAGATTTGAGGAAGAGGAGGTACAGTTCGAGGCAGGGGTGTTCATACCTGGGACTAGGACCTCCCCTTTCTTTACAATGTCTAGAGCCCAACGTTGCCTCAAACTAGCCCAGCCAATATCTGTTGACTAATTTTTGACCAGACACTGTTTCCTCTTTTCTGTTTTCATGTTAATTATCGAGTTTCTACGAGCTAAAATGCTGGGAAACGCCCTCTGGACCATGAGCTCGGCGTGGACGGGGGATACGTTTGTTGTTTGTACTCTCCCAAGCGCTTAGTACAGTGCTTTGTACACAGTCAGCGCTCAATAAATATGACTGAATGATGGAATGAACACATACATTTGTGGTTAGAAAAAGGATCCCTTACCAGAGCCACAGCGAACACAAAAAATATTTTCCTCTGGCAATTTTTTGTACTCTTTTAAGAGACGCTTTTGGCCAGCTCTGTCGCCGATGGGTAATTGGAAGCCCTCCTCCTGCCGTTCTCCAGAAAGGTACTAAAATTAATTCTTGTACAATGTATAATGCACACACCAGAGAAAGTTGACCCTACCAATTTACATACACTATGAGGGCTTGCTATCACACCGCAGCCAGCAAACAGCCTCTCTTATCTCAAAGAGACCCTCATTTGTTATTTCTTGCTGAATACACCCACTCCCATTATTTCTGTAATTCTTTGCAATAATAGACCTTACCCTAATGAAACCTGAATTATCAGAAGGTTATAGTCCTGACCCACAGAAGATTAGCTGTGTACTCTGTTATTACTACATATGTAATTGTATAATTGATTTAAAAATTTACTTTTGTGTCCCCAAATCATAAAGTAAGTAGCCTATTAAGAGGGGAAGATATAATTAATGCATCTCTATCATTTTTACATGGTTGGGCTTCGATTACAGATGTGGTATGCTCATTTCGAAGATGTACAGATGGATTGACTAAGTATCAGTTTGGAAACTTGAATGTCGTCGATTACGGCGTTGCGTCCAACAGTCTGGAGGAATGCCAGAGATGAGAGACCAGCAAAGTTACAAGAAAGAACAGCCAATGGAAGTCACAGAAAAAAGAGTGCAATTTAAAAAAAAAACCTCTGTTACCTTCTTACTTGTAGATCATTTTAAAAAGAAAATTCTGAACAAAGATAATAGATGACTGCCACGGATTGAATTCTGATTCCCCATTTTGAAAGTTTGCATGTCCAATAATCCGGCGAGCGGATGCAATCCCTTTAATAAAAATGCAATTCAACATCATCTTTATGCTGAAGAGCTGAAGTGAAACTTTTCATTGAACAGAAACCGAGGATGCTACATGCAGCAGTTCCTGATCTCTGTTTTAAGGCTTAGGCTTCAACAATAGAGTAGCTTCCCTTCTCCATCGATTCTACCTTGAAAATCTAGTGTATTTTGATGGAAATGGAAAATAGTTTAGGCCCTGCTATATTTCTCTTGTGGATTACTAAGAGTGGCAAAAGAAGTTCAGGCTCATCACTTTACTCACAATGCAAAATTAATAGTTCCTTTCTCTTCTGCTTGTGAACAAAAAAATAACCTGTTTTTTGTTCGAGAGTTCATCAGTTAAAGGAATGTCCATCTCAAAAACTGAAGTCTACCCTTTTTGAGGGCTTAAATCATGAGAAAGTTATGGGTCAGGGAGAATTCCCATAGCATGAGAATCTGGAAAATCGGATTTTGAAAGACGGGTCAGGCTCTTCTGGAGGATAGATGTGGCAGTCGACATCAGTGTCCCTTCCTTGTGGACCACTGACCCCACAGAGGTGGCACTGGGTACTTTGGAGGTGGGGCCATTAGCTTCTCCCTCAAAATCTGGGGGAGACGGAATGTACTCGGACCATCGTGCCCCACTGAACAGGAGAGGGACTGAAGGGGAGCCAAGATGGCAGCTCCTTTCCTCACCTTCTGTCAGCAGCAGGGCACGACCCGGCCTGGTCTGGCCCAGAGAGCCGTGAGGCTCCTGTCGTCCTCACCAGACGACAGCGTGAGCCGGAGCCACCCTCATACCCTCCCTCCCCCTCAGCTCCTTCCCAGATGACGAGCCGCCCCCGCGAACGCCACTTGCCCCCCCGTTGCCGCCACCGGCATGGAGTGGCAGCGCCCAGGCGGCCAGCCAAGCCAGGCAGTGATGAGGACCACTTATGCCCACAAGTGTTGGGCGGGGCAGGCAACAGGAGCACATGGATGGCAATCCTCACCGCCGCTGACAGAGAGGGAAGCTCGGCCGCCAGCTGCACCAGGCCTACGGCCACTGAAGTGAGCGGCGGAGAGGCAGGTGGAGGGTGAGGGGGAATGCCTTACTAGCTTATTGTTGCTCCTGCAGCTAGCCCCCTTGGAGCCACCAGGCCAGGCTGTGATGGGGTAGAGGGCCTGCAACCTCTGCAGGAATCATGCAATCCCTTTCTCAATCCTGGAGAGAGGAAGGAAGCATCAATTGCAAGCAGTCACTACCCTCCTCCCCATTATTTGTTTCCACCTCTCCCTTTCTCTCCCCTGCTCTATCTCCTCCTTTCTTGGGCTGCTGTCCTCTTTCTCTCCCCCCTCCCCTTTATCCCTCCTCCCTCTTCTGCTTCTTACAAGCTTCTGTGATTGACTGTAGATTCACAAATGATTCTCCTCCCACAAACCTATTCTACTGAGCCCTAGTCCCTTCTCATGTCCCTTCCCTGGCCCTAGGCATCTTAGAGACTTTGCTCCTAACACCTCTTTGGCCTCTTAAATCAAGACTAACACCTAACACATTTGAACAATTTGTTTAATGGCTAAACACTCTCCCAGTGGCTGACCCCTCTCCAAATAAATAGAGCAAGAGAGAGAACGGGAACTGAGTGGTTCTTCTTGCCCTCTCTCTTCTCTCTTTCCTTTCCGTCATTTCCTATTTTCTTTCTCCTCCTCTCCTTTTCTCTCGCCCTTTTTTTTTTTGACCATTACATCATAATTAAACCCCTAATTAATTCAATGTATGCTTAATTTGTATGATTGGTTCTCAGCATGCCAGTAACCTAAATGTTTTCTGTGGTTTGACTCTTTGGCATGGTAAATCTGCAGAAACCCCGGTGTAAAAGAAAAGGTTTTCGATCCCCAAACCCAATGAGGGTAGAATTTCTGGTCTCCTCTCCCTAGGCTCAATTCTCATAATTATGTCAATTACATCACAATATAATTAGCTCATAGATGTCCTCATTTAAAAAAAAAAAGTCCCGGATCCAAGATTCTGTGAAATAAATAATAATAATGTTGGTATTTGTTAAGCGCTTACTATGTGCCGAGCACTGTTCTAAGCGCTGGGGTAGACACAGGGGAATCAAGTTGTCCCACGTGGGGTTCACAGTCTTAATCCCCATTTTACAGATGAGGTAACTGAGGCACCGAGAAGTTAAGTGACTTGCCCAAAGTCACACAGCTGACAAGTGGCCGAGCCGGGATAAATCTGTGTCGCAAGGTAAAAAAAGGTTCTAACTATATTCCCGGAGAGGTCCATCACCTCTGCTGCCTTGTAGTCGGGGCAGGGGCGATGAGAGAGATAGATTTCTGGGGGATGGAGGAGGGAAGGCAGCACTGAAGAAGCCACCCAGGGCTTCGTGGTGGGGCCAGATGGACGAGACCAGGGCTGAAGCTGCTGACAATCAAAAATAGGGAAGTCAGTCAGTCATTCAGTCAATCCTATTTACTGAGCACTTACTGTATGCAGAGCACTGTACTAAGCACTTAGGAGAGCACAATATAACAATAAACAGACACATTCCCTGCCCACAAGGAGCTTACAGTCTAGAGGTGGGGAGACAGACATTGATATAAGTAAAGAAATTACAGATATGTACAAAAGTGCTGTGGGGCTGGGAGGAGGAATGAATAAAGGGAGCAAGTCAGACAGGGGAGAGAAGAGGAAAGGAGGGCTTAGTCAGGGAAGGCCTCTTGGAGGAGTTGTGCTTTCAGTAAGGCTTTGAAAGTGGGGAGAGAAATTGTCTGTCGGATTTGAGGAGGGAGGGCATTCCAGGCCAGAGGGAGGACGTGGGCAAGGGATCACTAGCAAGATAGATGAGATCTAGGTACAGTGAGAAGCTTAGCAGTAGAGAAGCAAAGTGCGGGCCGGGTTGTAGCCGGAGACAAGTGAGGTGAGGTAGGAGGAGGCAAGGCGATTGAGTGCTTTGACGCCAATGGGGAGAAGTTTTCGTTTGATGTGGAGGGGGAAGGGCAACCACTGGAGTTTCTTGAGTAAGGGGGAAACACGACCTGAACATTTTCACAGAAAAATGATCTGGGCAGCAGAGCGAAGTATGGACTGGCGTGGCTTACGGTCCGCAGTCGTCCAGAGGGGTCGACTGCCGGGTGTGAGGGGTCTGGGGTGGCGGTTGCAGGGGTGCTCTGGCCTCCAGGTCTCCCCACAGTCTGGGCTGCAGGCAGGAAGCATGCAGGAATGGGGAGGGCTGGGCCAACAAAAGAGGAGGCAGGGATTCTTGCCAGGCCAATTCGCTAAATCCCCACTCAACTAGAAGTGATTTCTACCTCAGTTCTCTGGTGGCACTAACGAACCGGGTCACCACATCCCTAGAATCTGCCCTTGCCTCTCCAACCAACCTGCTACAGCACTGACAATAATAACTGCGGCATTTGGTAAGTACTTACTCCACGCCAGGGACTGTAATGGATGCGAGCAAATCTGGTTGGACACAGTCCCTGTCCCACATAAGAGAAGCAGCGTGGCTCGGTGGAAAGAGCACGGGCTTTGGAGTCAGAGGTCATGAGCTCGAATCCCGGCTCCGCCACTCGTCAGCTGTGTGACTGTGGGCGAGTCACTTAACTTCTCTGTGCCTCAGTTACCTCATCTGGAAAATGGGGACTGAGACTGTGAGCCCCACATGGGACGACCTGATTCCCTTGTGTCTACCCCAGCGCTTAGAACGGTGCTCGGCACGTAGTAAGCGCTTAATAAATACCAACATTATTACATAGGGCTCACAGTCTTAATCCCCAGTGTATGGATGAGATGACTGAGGCACAGAAAAGTGAAGTGACTTGCCCAAGGTCACACAGTAGAGTCATTCATTCATTCAATAGTATTTATTGAGCGCTTACTATGTGCAGAGCACTGTACCAAGCGATCGGAATGGACAATTGGGCAACAGATAGAGACAGTCCCCGTCCCTTGACGGGCTCACGGTCTAGAGAAGCAGCGTGGCTCAGTGGAAAGAGCACGGGCTTGGCAGCCAGAGGTCATGGGTTCGAATCCCGGCTCCGCCACCTGTCAGCTGTGTGACTGTGGGCGAGTCACTTTACTTCTCTATGCCTCACTTCCCTCATCTGTAAAATGGGGATGAAGATTGTGAGCCTCATGTGGGACAACCTGATTACCCTGTATCGCCCCTAGCGCTTAGAACGGTGCTCGGCACGTAGTAAGCGCTTAACAAATACCAACATTATTATTATTAAATGGGAGAGACAGACAGCGGAGCAGAACAGAACCAAACGAAGAGACCACATTATCAAGATAGATAGAATCAAGGGGATGAGTGGCAGAGCCAGGATTGGGACCCATGACCTTCTGACTGCCAGGCCTGTGCTCTGACCAACTCATGCTGCTTCTGCCTCCTCACTGACCTCCTGCTCTTTCCTTCTCCAGTCCTTACTTCATTTTGCTGCCTTTATTGTTTACCTAAAATAGGACTCCGTCCATACTTTCCCACTCCTTAGAAACCTCCAATCATTGCCCATCCACCTTGGCAACAAACAGAAAGACCTTACCATCTCCTTTAAAGCACTCAGTCAGCTCTCCCCCTCCTACCTTAACCTCACCGATCTACTACAACCCAGCCTCCGCGCTTTGTTCTTCTAAACCCAAACTTCCCATTTTACCACAATCTTGTCTTCATTGTCACAGGCCTCTTGGCCACATCTCCCTTCATATCTGATAGACCGTTCATCTCCCTACCTTAAAAGCCCTCCTAATCTCCCATCTCCTCCAAGACCCCTTCTCCACTAAGCTTTCATCTCCCTTCTCCTATGCATTTGGCTCTGTACCCTTTGAGCATCTGATCTTCACCCCACCCTCAGCTCCACGGCACTTTCGTACGTATTCTTTACCTTGCCATTTCCCCAATCTGCAGTTTTTTCCAGTCTTGTCTCCTCCTCTAGACTGTAAGCTTCTCGTGGGCAGGGATCACGCCTACCAACTCTATTGCACAGTGCTCTGCACACAGTAAGTATTCAATAACTTTGAGTGAATGACTAATAGGGGAATTCCTTCAGAATTGCAGTCAGATCACTCAAGTAGAATAAAATACCTCCTCCTAACTTATCCCTATAATCCTGCAGGGTTCTGAATCTTGACGCCCGTCCTGTCCCCCTAGCTGAGCTTGGAAAATTTTTCACGTGACGGACGTCTGCATAGCAGCTTCCCAAAAGGACAGTATAACCATGTGACCGCTACGTGTTGCTGCCTGACATTAGAAGTAGGGTGCAGGTTCTTCTTTTGTAGGAAGAAAATCAAAAGCAAGCTGACTGCTTCAGGTTCACCCTTCTTAAATCTTCAGACTTTTAGACAAGTTAGTATTCAAACTCTGAATTACTCATTACCGAAGAACCATTTTAAACAGACATGCCTCTATTGAATTGGATTTGTGAGATAAGTTAAGGAAAAGGCAGTTGTGTAATTTGCACACAAAGTGGTCTGAATTGATCTAAAACAAACCTTTAACTTTCAAACTGGTTTAAATGGGGAAAAGACCATTGGATAATTACATCATTTAACACATTGATTGTCTAAAAGTCAATTCTAATGATTTCAGAAATAGAGGGCATTGTGCTTTCCTCATTTTTAAGGAAACTGTTTTGTTCACTTCAGAGCAGTAAATGGTGAATTTTTTAAAGGAGACAATATGGAAGAACCAAGGAAAACAAAAGTTTCATTACGGCAAACAAGGCTTATTTCACAAAAGCAAAAAATCAATGAAACACAATTAAAGAAGGCACATTTTCCTTTACAGTACAACAAAGTAAAAGGAAATTAAATTGCTTCTGCATATTTAAAGTGCATAATTAAAGGGGCTGTCCACAAAGTTCAAGAAAATATGCTCTGACCCTTAAATACACTTAGTTCACTTTTACATTTGCCCTTTCACCAAATGTTCCCAGTACCAACACTTAATTTTTTTAAAAAAAAGACTTAGGCAATGTAAGCAGAAAGTTAAATTTTATTCTTAGGACTCTTTTAGACTACAGGAATTACACCGATTTAATTTGGAGCTGTAGAATGGCCTTTCTTTGCTGTTCTGTCAATCAAACGGTGCTCTTATTGGATATTTACTCAGTGTAGAACCCTGTGCTAAGTCCCTGGGAGAGCATCATAGAGTTTGTAGGTGCAATTCCTGCCCCCAAGCAGCTTACAGTCTAGTAGGGTAGACAGAAACGAAAATAAATTAGAGGTATAGGGGAAAAATAGACTCTAAATATTCAGGAAGTGTCTACTGTTATACTGTACTCTCCCAAGTGCTTAGTGTAGTGCTTTGTGCACAGTGAGCGCTCAGTAAATATGATCGAATGAATTAAGGAATGAAAGAGTACATAATAATAAGTACGGTATTTGCTAAGTGCTTACTATGTGTCAAGCACCGTTCTAAGTGCTGGGGTAGATACAAGGTAATTAGGTTGTCCCATGTGGGGCGCAGTCTTCATCCCTATTTTACAGATGAGACAACTGAGGCACAGAGAAGTTAAGCGGCTTGCCCGAGGTCACACAGCCGACACGTGGCGGAGCCGGGATTAGAACCCACTTCCTCTGACTCCCAAGCCCGGGCTCTTTCCACCAAGCCACACGTAACTACAATGGCAGGTGGGGAGGGGTTGTACCCAAGTGCTGAAGTGGCAATAGGAGGGGCAATAAGATGGGCAGATGAGAGGTTAATCAGGGAAGACCTCCTGGAGAAGATGTATTTCCAGAAGGGACCCTGGAAGCTGGGGAGGGCAGTGGTCGGCTGGACGTGACAGCGGAGGGGGTTCTTGGAAAGAGGGAGCCCGTGAACAGGATTTTGGTGACAAGAGATGATAAGGAGGCACAGCGAATAGGTCGGTGTGTGAAGAGCGAAGCATGAGAGCTGAGAGTCGCGGGAGAGGAACAAGGCTAAGTAAGCGGGGGAGAGCCGACGGGCTGTCGCAAATTCGATCGTCAGAAGTTTCCGGTTGTTGCAGTGAAGGATGACTAAACCATCCAAGTGGGGAGAAAATCAGGAGTAGTTTCTGCCATCCCCAGGAGCAGAAGAAAGACCCAACATTTTATCTAGGATCTCATTACCTAAGAAGAAGATGTTCCTAACATTTCACCTTTCAACAAGTACAGCTTCTACGGAGCAGCAGTTGGGGAATTTGTCTTCCAACAGGAGTGTGCCCTTTAACTTAGCTACGCAGATTAACACTGGCAGTAATGTTCTCCGCCATCAAATATTCACTCTGCGTTCACCACATCGTGCAGTGAAACCACTGGGAAATCCTGGATAATAACCCACATCAGGGACCTAGTGAACACCAGAAATTTTAGACCACTTCCAAAGTTGGAGAGACAGAGAAAACTCCCCTTTATACAAAAAAGAACATTTACATTAACCCTGGGTCTACACGGGAAGTGAAGTCAGGAGTTGAGCAATTAGCCAGCGAGTTTGATCAGTGTGAATAATCAGTTGGGGTGATTTATTGCTCTTCTGTCTCTCTTCTCTCTCCTAGCCCCCATCCACTTCTCTCTCAATGCCAAGGTTTTAGGGGTTTTTGTCCCTGAGTGATTTAAATGATGACCTCGGTTCCCCCTTTCACTTTGCTAGGGTTAATACTACAAGAATGCAAAATTATCCTCTCTAATTGAGATCACAGTTCTCTCTTGCCTACTTATCTGGTTTCTATTTATCTCCCTTTACCTGGTCAACTGAAGCATATTCAGTAGTTTCTAAAGGATTAGTGGATTCCTGCTTCAGGCTGGGTAAGGTGTTTGGGATGCCGATGATGAGATGGTCTAGGTCACTAAGAACCCGAATCACTGAAAAACACTTCACCCTCTTTCTTGCCAGCAAAGGCGGCTTATCTGTTAATCGATTCGATCAATGGCATTTATGGAGCACTACCGAACAGTAGGCGCGGTGCCAATCACCCGGAAGAGTAATAATAATAATGATGTTGGTATTGGTTAAGCGCTTACTACGTGCAGAGCACTGTTCTAAGCGCTGGGGTAGACACGGGGGAATCAGGTTGTCCCACGGGGGGCTCACGGTCTTAATCCCCATTTTACAGATGAGGGAACTGAGGCCCAGAGAAGTTAAGTGACTCGCCCACAGTCACACAGCTGACGAGTGGCGGAGCTGGGCTTCGAACTCATGACCTCTGACTCCAAAGCCCGTGCTCTTTCCGCTGAGCCGCGCTGCTTCGGCACCCGTTCCCGGTCCTCAAGAAGCATGCAATATAATTGGATAGATAGAAATCATTTACAGACTGCAGAATTCCGTTACTTAAGCAGTACACTGACCAATGGTCCAGTGACAGATCGCTCAATCGGTGGTATTCATTGAGCACTTAATCAATCAGTGGTATTTACTGAGCACTTCCTGTACTAAGATGCACAAGGGACGTAGGGTGGCCCCGAGAAAAGCATTCAGGAAACCGGAAACCGAACCCACACTGTAGTCATACGTTTGTCTTTGGCCTCCTGTGTGATTTATGTAGATATTTTTAAATTGTATATTATAAAACGTTTATTTATATTAATGCCTGTCTCCCCCACTAGACTATAAGCTCATTGTGGGCGGGGAACTTGTCAGTCAACTCTGTTGTATTGTACCCTCCCAAACACACAGTACATTGCTCTGCGTAGAGTAAGCGCCTAATAGAGACCATTGATGATGATGATGATGATGATGATGATGACGACGACCTCGAGTAAATCTCTTTAGTTACATCCTCCTTGGCACCCTAGAATATATGTGTACTCAGTTCATTTATCAGGGCCGTGGCTCAGTGGAAAGAGCACGGGCTTTGGAGTCAGAGGTCACGTGTTCGAATCCCAGCTCGGCCACCTGTCAGCCGTGTGACTGTGGGCAAGTCACTTACCTTCTCTGTGCCTCAGTTACCTCATCTGTAAAATGGGGATTGCGACTGCGAGCCCCACGTGGGACAACCTGATTCCCCTGTGTCTACGCCAGCGCTTAGAACAGTGCTCTGCACATAGCGAGCGCTTAACAAATACCAACGTTATTATCATTATAAATATTTTTATGTGTGGGCTCCACCATTAGAGTGCTAGGCAGGGAAGGTCCTTTGGTACTTCACAAATACCTTTCACTGAGCACCGCAATAGTGGATGATGAATAAATGATGAATAATAAATAAATCGATTAGACCGTAAGCCCGTCAAACGGCAGGGACCGTCTCTATCTGTTGCCGACTTGTTCATTCCGAGCGCTTAGTACAGTGCCCTGCACATAGTAAGCGCTCAGTAAATACTACTGAATGAAGAAATGCTGAAATAAATGCTAGAAACTCCTAGATTAGAAACTTCTAGAAATTCCTAGAAGAGAAATTTTAATCGCCTGGCCCCCTCCTCTCTTTCCTCACCGATGTCCTCCTACAACCCAATTCACACACTTTGCTCCTCTAATGCCAACCTGCTCACGGTGCCTCAATCTCGTCTGTCTGTCTGGCCCCGGAACTCCCTCCCCCTTCAAATATGACAGAGCACCACTCTCTCCATCTTCAGAGCCTTATTAAAACCACCTCTCCTCTGAGGCCTTCCCCCACTAAGCCTTCAATGGCGGGGGTGTCAACAAGTGGGAGCCTCCACTCCAGTGCTGTAAGAATACAGTCGGCGCTCACTCTGGCTCCAAATTCCGGAAAAGCAGCCTCTCTGCTTTTGGAATACACTGGGGAAAAGGAGGAGAAGCAGTGTGGCCTCATGGAAAGAGAAGAGGCCTGGGCAGCAGAGGACTTGGGTTCTAAATCCCAGCTCTGCTGTGAGACCTTAGGTAAGTCACTTCACTTTTCTGGGCCTCAGTTACCTCATCTGTAAAAGGGGAATTAAAGCTGTAACTCCCGCCATGTGAGACAGAGACTTTGTTTAACCTTTCATTCATTCAATAGTATTTATTGAGCAGGGCACTATGTGCAGGGCACTGTACTAAGCGCTTGGAATGAACAAGTCGGCAACAGATAGAGACGGTCCCTCCCGTTTGACGGGCTTACGGTCTGATCGGGGGAGACGGACAGACGAGATGATACCATATTTATCCTAGTGCTTAGTAACATAGTAACTGGTTAACAAATGCTCTAAAAAAATAGAAAAGGAGAAAAAAAAGAAAGGGAGGCCTCTAGCTTCCCGCCTAAACTGGTGCAAAGAATGTTCCCAGCAGACCCGGATACTGGTTTGAAGTTCTTTGAATCCCCTTTCCCCTACTGATGTTATATTGTCCTCTCCCAAGCTGTTAGTACAGTGCTTTGCACATACTAAGCATTCAGTAAATACTACCGATGACGACCATTCCTAAGAAAGTTTACTCCAGCAGAACCCCGTGAGAATTTAAACCTGGGACATGAGAAGACTGCACTGACATTGAAATGTCTTCTGCCGTTCATGCTTGTGGCAGCCACTGTGACACTCAGACTATTAAGAGTTAGTGTTTCTGTGGAAATGCTCGATACGAAAACATAGACCAGGAAGAGGTGCACATAGTAAATATTATAGGACATCTGAGGGAGAGCTGTAGAAAAGAACAAAATTCGTTATTATCCTCCACTGTGAAATAACAAATGAAGTCGGCAGAAATGCTGCATTCATCATCTATCAACCCGGAAATGCACAAACTGTCATGGCTATTACACCTAATATTATAGGAAAGGGAAAGACATATATTTGTTTTGAAATTCATCAGATAGCTGCAGTAAATCACACGTCAAAATATTTTTTTTTAAGACCCAGGCTTTCAAGAAGGGCTCCCCTGCTTACGTGAAGCTGCATAAAACAAAATATATGTAATAAACTCCACAGCTTAATCACAGAGACAGAAAGCCCCCACAAAAGATTGGTTTGCTTTAAAAATATGGTTGCGACTTGCAAATATGTTTTTGGAAGCAATTTTATTACCTACTGTCCCACCGGGTAGCATCTTGAAAATTATGGTTAACAGCATTCGTTCCTCAGAGCCGTAGTGACTGAAATTTGAGGATTGTTAGAAAAATAATTTATTAAGAGCTAAACGGGTAAGAGATGTTGGTTAGATCTATTGGTGGGAGAGCTGTCCTTTCAGTAGGAATGCATATTCCTAGTATTGCACTTTGCAAATAGAAACCAGGGCACATAATTGACTCTTTCCGTCTTCTTTGATTTGTCGAATTTCCCCACTCCAGTGAAGACAGAACAAGGGAAAAAAAACTGTTTAAAATGGAATATGAGGGATTTCAGATTAGGCAGAGGGTTAGGGGTGAGGGCCCCTCAACAGGACAACTGGCGATCTAGTTGGAATTCCATTCTCTAGAGTCCTTAAGAAACAGAATCAATCTGGGTTAATTTAGGAACTTTTTGTTTCGCTTCTCCCACAGGCAGGAGCCTGTCTAGTGGCAACGGGACAGGTCTGGGAGTCAGGAGACCTGGGTTCTAATTCTGGCTCCACCTCTTGCCTGCTGCGTGACCTCAGTCAAGACACTTAATGTCTCTGCGTCTCAGTTTTCTCATCTCAAAAATGTAAATGAAATATCTGTTCTCCCTCCCCCTTAGACTGCTCAATGTGGGGTAGGGACTGTATCCGACCTAATTATCTTCTACCTACCCCAGTGCTTAGTATAGTGCTCGGCACATAGTAAATGTTTAACAAATACCACAGTTAATATTGCTATGATCATTGTCCTGCTCAGCCAGAGGATTTCCTGGGATTGCCCTTCCATGGAAAAATCTTTCCAGGAGCATAATGGGATCCATTGATACTTTAGAAAATTATGGATTCCTCCTAATGACCCTTCATGGCCTTGACTCCTAATTGTCCAACCAGCATTCTCATTCAGTTCCTGGATTTTCATCCTTTATTCTCCTTAGATTTCAAGATTTATGGGTAGGAAATTTTTCCCCATAGACCGTGTGCCTAATTTGCGACGGAGATTTTCTCCGATCTGATTGTTCCATTATACTCTCCCAAGTGCTTAGTACAGTACTTCTGCACACCGTGAATGCTCAGTAAATACCACTGATGATGATTGAATTGTATAGACTATTGTTCTTAATGATTGACACACAGAGCTTAAAAAAATATATTATCATTATTACGGTGATTATGATGAGTATTACTTTTTTTATTTTCTGTAGTATGGCTGGTATTTGTTTTTAAGTAACAACAATCCTGGAGGAGCCGATCTGTAATCAACAAACACGTCAGTCCTCACTCCAACATGTGTCAAGGAAGTCACTTAGTTGGTTTGGAATATATCCACCAGGACATTTTGAGAAATGCTGACATAAACCTGTAAAGTATCCAAATCAGGGACTCACCTCACTCCTTCTGCCCACGCCATTCTCTCCTTTCCCTTATATTAGCACTAATCCTCTATCCACTCTCCCTATAACTCATTTGTCACTGATAAAATGGAGTGGGAAATGGGGATCTGAGTCAGCACAGAAGTTAATATAAAGGGGAGTATATTACAAGAAGGAATGTACCCATAATAGCTCTACGGTTTTTTTTTTTAAAAAAAATTAACCCTTTTCGGAGATGCTTTGAGAGATATGGCTTGATGGGGACAAGTTAGTAGGGCATCCTAGGGAATAAAGCAGGGAAACAGAAGAGGACCTAAAAAAAAAAAAAAGGAGAGGATTTGTTAAAAGAGAAAAGATGAAAATGTATGAGAGCTTTAGTGAACTAATATCTCATGAACGCGCATTTTGGCAAGCTGAGCATGTAACAGAATTGCCCTCTGTTCTAGATGACATAGCTGATAGTAATAATGATGGTATTTGTTAAGCGCTTCCTATGTGCCGAGCACTGTTCTAAGCGCTGGGGGAGATACAGGGTCATCAGGTCGTCCCTCGTGAGGCTCACAGTCTTCATCCCCATTTTACAGATGAGGTCACTGAGGCCCAGAGAAGTGAAGTGACTTGCCCACAGTCACACAGCTGACACGGGGCAGAGCCGGGATTCCAACCCATGACCTCTGACTCCCGAGCCCGGGCTCTTTCCACTGAGCCACGCCGCTTCTCTAATAAGTACAGTGTTAGGTGCTGCAGTAGAAACAAGTGAATCAGGTTGGAAACCGTCCATGTCCCACCTGGGACTGTGGTATATAAAAAATGTCCAGATTGGACACGGTCCCTGTCCTAAATAGGTGCTCGCGGACTTAGAGGTTGGGCATATTAAAAATGAAAGTTAAAGGATGGAAAGGTGATAGCTTAATAAATCATGACTGCTATTTCTACATAATTTAAATATTAGTAAATCAGTACGAGCTGCTTGAAGAGTCAAGGTTTAGTTCGCGCCTAGGGTCCCAGAAACCTTTAGTCCCCAGTCAAACATCTTGATTCTGGCATTGGGCCATAGAAGACACCTTAGGAAGAACTCCGATTTTTAGTTCACTTTACCTTTTAAAAGAGTACTCTTACCTATTTTGAAAGGGGCAGGATGGTTTGGAGGAAATCATCAGAAAACTAGAACGTGGGGCGGGGGGGCGGTGATCTACGTGTCAAGCTAGGGGAGAGTCAAAGACCGTGTAAAATCACCCCCGAAGCTTCACGATATCTCCTTGTTTCTCTTGGAAACGACTCTGGTATTCAAGGGTGATCTTCCTTTCCCTCTAACATGCCTTCCCCATTCCCTGGAGGGCTTGCCTGTGTTCGACACTATTTGTAAAACTGACTAACAGGGTGTTCACTTTTACCAGGCCATTAATTGATAACACTTAATTAATCTGCCGCGTTGAGAGATCAAATGAAGATTGTGTCCCACCGACCAGCAACATATATTGACTCTGTTATTCCAATTACGGGCCTGACCGGGATAGTCCCATGCTAGGAGACTTAACCTTTGAATCACCCTCGGCTCAGAACTAGATCGGCTGCCGGGGATCTGACCTGGATAGGACCTTCACAGAGATAGAGCACTTCGTGTGTTAAAACGCACAGTTCCTCGGCCCTGTCATCGTCTAACGTGTCTTGTCATTTGCAATTATACGCACGTGGTCAGATGAGGCGCTGACCATTAGAGGAGAGACTTGATGGCAATTAACTGCTTTATGTATTTGTATTTTTTCTTCCTAAACCAGCAGTTAGATTTCACCTCTGCGAGAAAGTCTTTCACTAGACAATTTATAAATCGAATTGAGTCCTGTAGACTTTCAAACCAGCTCTTCGCCCATATACTTTCAGGAACCCCGAGTTACCTCCCAAATGGATTTTGCAACTTCATTAGGATAGTAGTTATTAAAGGCTTACTAAGAAAGCAGCATGGCATGGGCCTGGGAGTCAGAAGGTCATGGGTCCCCATTCTGGCTAGGCCGCTTGTCTGCTGTGTGACCTTGGGCCAGTCACTTCACCTCTCCGTGCCTCAGTTACCTCATCTGTAAAATGGGGATTGAGAGGGTGAGTCCCCGTAGGACAGGGACCGTGTCCAACCTGCTTTTCTTGTATCCACCCCAGCACTTAGTACACTGCCTGGCACGTAGTAAGCGCTTAACAAATACCACAGTTACCGTTATCATTAGGTACCGAAGCACCGTCTTCTATAGCCTAAGCATCAGAAAGAACAGGTATTTTTCATCATTTTTCAGATTAATTCATTCATTCATTCATTCAATTGCAGTTTTTCGGTGCTTACTGTGTGCAGAGCCTGGCCTGCCCTAAGCACTTAGAAAGTACAGTTCGGTAACAAATAATAATAATAATGTTGGTATTTGTTAAGCGCTTATTTCGTGCAGAGCACTGTTCTAAGCGCTGCGGTAGATACAGGGTAACCAGGTCGTCCCACGTGAGGCTCCCAGTCTTCATCCCCATTTTACAGAGGAGGGAACTGAGGCCCAGAGAAGTGAAGTGACTTGCCCACAGTCACACAGCTGACAAGGGGCTAGAGACAATCGCTACCCAACAACGGGCTCACAGTCCATAAGGGACGAGGCAGACAACAAAACCAAACAAGTAGACTGGCATCAGTAGCATCGATATACGTAGATAGAATTATAGATATGTACACATCATTAATAAAACACATAGAATAATAAATATGTACATATATACATAAGTGCTGTGAGGTGGGGAGGGGGATAGAGCAGAGGGAGGGAGTCGGGGCGATGGGGAGGGGAGGAGGAGCAGAGAAAAATGGGGGCTCAGTCTGATAAAACCGAGGCAAAGAAAGGTTAAATGACTTGCCCAAGGTCACACAGCAGATAAGTGGTTCAACTAGCACCTGAGACAAGAACTCAGCTATCCTGAGCCCCTATCCCGCGTTCTTAATTAACACCTAATTAATCGGCATGAGAACTCTGAGGCTAAGGAGATCCTGCCATCGTATATAGCCAAAGTAACGAGTACAGTGTCACTGTGAACAGCTGTCCAGAAAGCCTATTCCTGACGTTTGGTATAAACAAATTCTGAAGGAGAAAATCAATCACCTTGCGAACAACAGAACCATAAGCAAACCATAGCGATTGGGTTTTCGTGTTGTGGTTTTCGGTTGGGTTTTTTTTTTTTTTGAAAGCAGATATGACCCGCCAAAAAGAACGGAGGAGAGAGATACGATGGCCCTTATGGAAACCTTTTTCGCATCCTATGAAATATTAGTCATATAAGTCATCCTCATCAGCTTCATCGTGTGGACCGAGCTAGATAAAGGAGCCAGGACAAGGAACTAAAGAGAAAGGATAAAGAGAATTCCAAATGGAGAGAGCCAATGGCTGCAGCCACTCTCATGGCTCTGAGATCTATTTAGTCCCCGTTTTGTTTGAAAAGTTGAATGAGTTCACGGGACTTAGCTCCACGAACAACTTAAATGATCCCTGATGTTATTCTGAACCATAATTTATGATCAGAAATTCGGCTTTATGTGCACCCGTCGCAATATATGGAGAGCAGCATGACCTAATGGAAAGAACACGGGCTTGGGAGTCAGAGGACCTGAGCTCTAATCCCATCTCTGTCACTCGTCTGCTTTGTGACCTTGGACAAGTCACTCCATTTCTCTGTACCTCAGTTACCTCATCTGTGAACTGGGGATTAAAACTGTGAGCCCCATATGGGACATGGATTGTGACTAGCTTATATCTACCTCAGTGCTTAGAACAGTGCCTGGTACATAGTAAGCACTTAACAAATACTATATAGAGAGTTACATGACCTGTACCAAACAGCGGAAACACTCTCAGCTCTTGGTTTTGAAGTGAGGAGCTCTTTAATTCAACGGGGAGGGCGGGAAGGGCAATCAATCCATTATATTTACTGCATGCAAAATCCTGTACGAGATACAAATGAAACAGTACTGATCTGAGCTGTACTAACGAACAAGATCTTTCACTGAGTCCTGGGAAACAACCAGAGATGAGAGGAGCATCCCGTAACAAAGGGATGTGTCAGAAGAGAATTTTAACAACTGCGTCTTCACCTCCTGGTCCATCACATGTATATATCCCGCAGCACCATGAGCCAATGGATTTAAATCATGGTCAAAGTGAACTGGGCTAGAACACTAACCCCAACTTAGTCAACTAATGGGAAAAGAGAAGGGCTCAAAGATAAATGAATATATGCCTTAGGCTCCTGTGTGCTATCAAGCAATAAATACTCTGAGCAGGAAATGTAAAAAGTAATTAAGGTTAAGAAAGAGAGATCTGCAAACTATCAAACATGAGGTACAGCAAAGATTAGACGGACTTGGAGAAAGAAGTTTGTAGAGGGCTAGAAAACCAATGCAGAAACAGGATTAGAATGAATGGTAGGTAAGCTTGGGGAAAGGCCGTAAGCCCGTCAAAGGGCAGCGACTGTCTCTATCTGTGGCCGATTTGTACATTCCAAGCGCTTAGTACAGTGCTCTGCACAGAGTAAGCGCTCAATAAATACTAATGAATGAATATGTCCGACATTTTTCAGATTCGTAAAGGAATTAGAGTCTAGTGTAGAAAAGAGAAAAGACCTGGAAGATAGTATGGATATTTTGTCGACAAAAAGGTTAGAACTCTTTAAATGAATGAATTTACTAATGGATTCTTCATATTCTTGATTAGTAAGAAGAGGGCAACCCAAACAGATGTTTGAAATTTCCCGCAGATGTCTCATTCTACTATTCCAAAAAAAAGTCAGCAGTTTTGTTCATGTAAAATTTTAGTTGGTCTGAAGCAAAAGTAGCCTGTGAAGTTCACGGAGGTGAGGGCAGGTCCCTTTGGGTTAAGAGAGAGGAGCAATGGAAGAAATCAGAAAATGAATACTAAAAATTAAAATAGGTTAAGAATGGATTTTTTTCACGTGGCCTAACGATGTATGTGACCTTATCACGGACTTCACAACCTTCACCAGAATCTGTTAGATCTTGCAGGCTAGTTTATTTTAACACATTGGGCTGACCTCTTAATTGGATGTCAATTCTTTAAAATGGCTTTTTGAAAATTTATGACCACAAGTCAAAATCAGACCACTGAGGTATCCTTGTTTAATTTAAATGAAAATATCTTCAGTAGTAATATTCTCTCAAAATCTTCCATATAAAAAAAGATAACGGTTTTTGTGGATCCAACTGTGGTCGTTGGGAGAGCCACAGAAATGTAGCGAAGGGTATTTTGGGGGTTCCTGTAGTCATAAGAGTTTGGGGGCCACAGGCCACGGACACTTGAGTTTCTGCGAGTTTCTCCTCAGATGTTTGTTGGAAATAGTTAAATCTGCTCAAACCTTCCATAGGAGTCAGGTGGAGTTTGATCATCTCCAAGTTTAGTGATTCCAGCAGTGACGAACTCCTAAATTCTGGGCTCAAAAGTTTACTTCTTTCTTTTCCTCTACCTGAGGGTCCCCAGGCCAAAAAAAGGGAGATTAGTGAGAGCTCATTAGGATGGTAGTTATTAAAGGCTTACTAGAGAAGCAGCATGGCCTAATGGGCAGAGCATTGGACTGGGAGTCAGAAGGACCTGGGTTCTAGTCTCAGCTCCACCCCTTGTCTGCCATGTGACCTCGGGCAAGTCGCTTCGCTTCTCTGGGCCTCATTACCTCATCTGTAAAATGGGGATTAATAGTGCGAGCCCTTTGCGGAACACGGACTGTCTCCCACCTGATTACTTTATATCTACCTCACAGCACTTAGAACAGTGTCTGCTCCATAGTAAATGTTTAACAAATACCATTTTAAAAAAGTAAAATAAAATAAAGACTGCAATCATGCAGGTGAAGTGAAGTAGAAAGTTCAGCCGGGATCCGGGGATTTTTCTTGGTTTAGTCAGACGATCTGGTCCTGGATTATTGGAATCAAAGGGAATGCAAATGAATGTACTTGTGTCACCAAATCAGGCAGGTGCTCTGGGCCGACAGTAAATCTAAAGAAAACTGAAGCGATGTATCAGGCTGCAGCAGGGAAGCCATGCACACCAACAAAAATTATGTTGAGGACAAGAACAGGATGTCACAGATTTTTGTGTCCTAGGCAGCACCTTGACCAATAATGCAATGCTAGGAATGAGGAAAATGAATCGAGAATAATAATAATCCTAATGTTGGTATTTGCTAAGCGCCTCCTATGTGCAAAGCACTGTTCTAAGCGCGGGGGCGGATACAAGGTGATCAGGTTGTCCCATGTGGGGGCTCACAGTTTTAATCCCCATTTTACAGATGAGGTCACTGAGGCCCAGAGAAGTGAAGTGACTTGGCCAGAGTCACACAGCCGGCAGGCGGAGAGCCGGGATTATTAGAACCATGACCTCTGACTCCCAAGCCCGGGCTCTTTCCACTGAGCCACGCTGCTTCTGCTTCTCTACGAGAAAGCCAGCATATCTTGGAAATGCTGACCAACAAAGTGTGGTGACTAGCTGGTGCGAGGCTTCAGACCAATCTAAATATCTACCGAACCGTAGTGTGGTCCAACCCTTCTGAGCTCTCTGAGACGTGGCCCACTCAAAGGCACCGCATCCCGCTCCTTGAGAAGTTGGGTTAGCAACATTTATGGGCCGTATTCAACATTAAAGGGCAAAACAAGATCATCGACGACAAATTCCGGAACGTAGTCGGTGTCGGAGCATCAATTTTATGCTCACTTTAACACAGCTACGCTGGGGGGCATATAGAAAGAGAATGAGAAATGACAGTATACCCCAAACAATCTGTTGTAGGAATCAATCGAAAGTATTTATCGAGCGCCTACAGTGTGCAAAGCACTATACTAAGTGTTTGGAATAATACAATAGGGTACACTATCCCTGCCCTCGAGAAGCTTGCAATCTAGTACAAAGAACTGAAACGGTGGAACGCAACACATGGAGGGCAGAAGAAATGTTTTAAGGACACGGAAAAATGTGCACTGTGCAATAATAATAATGTTGGCATTTGTAAAGCGCTTACTATGTGCAGAGCACTGTTCTAAGCGCTGGGGTAGAGACAGGGTCATCAGGTCGTCCCACGTGAGGCTCACGGTCTTGATCCCCATTTTACAGATGAGGTAACTGAGGCACAGAGAAGTGAAGTGACCTGCCCACAGTCACACGGCCGACAAGGGGCCGAGCCGGGATTCCAACCCACGACCTCTGACTCCCAAGCGCGGGCTCTTTCCACGGAGCCACGCTGCTTCCCCTAATAATAACGTTGGTATTTGTTAGGCGCTTACTAGGTGCAGGGCGCCGTTCTAAGCGCCGGGGGTAGATGCGGGGTAATCAGGTCGTCCCCCGCGGGGCTCCCAGTTAATCCCCATTTTACAGATGAGGTAACCGAGGCACAGAGAAGCGAAGTGACTTGCCCAGTCACACAGCAGTGTTGCATCCCAGCGGAAAATTAGGAGTCATTTGCTGGGGGCAGACCGAGATTGGGAATGCCCTGCCGTCACATCATCAATGCTATTTATCGAATGCTTACTTCGTGTGGGGCACTGTAGTAAGCACTTGGGAGAGGACAGTACGACCGAGCGGGCGGACACGGTCCGTGCCCAGAATAAGCCATCGAGAAGCGACTGGTCCTCTCTGAGCATAAGCTTCGTGAGGATGAAGAGACGAGGAGGCCAGAGAGGAAACGAGTCCCGCAAAAATTAAGCAAGACAAAATAAGGAGGGACCGACTCTAGATTGTAAACTCCCCCTCTAGACTGTAAATTCCCCGCGGGCAGGGAGCGTGTCTACCAACTCCATTGCAGTGAACTCCCCCAAGCACTCGGTACAGCGTGGCTCGGCGGAAAGAGCACGGGCTTTGGAGTCCGAGGTCGGGGGTTCGAATCCCGGCTCGGCCCCTCGGCGGCTGTGTGACTTTGGGCGAGTCACTTAACTTCTCGGTGCCTCAGTTCCCTCGTCTGGAAGATGGGGATTGAGACCGTGAGCCCCACGTGGGACAACCTGATTCCCCTGCGTCTACCCCAGCGCTTAGAACACATAGGAAGCGCTTAACAAATACCAACATTATTATTATTGTTACAGTGTTCTGCACACAGTGAGCGCTCAATCAGTCGGTGGTGTTTACTGAGCACTTACTGTGTTCAGAGCACTCTACTAAATGCTTGGGAAAGTACAATGCAACACAAGGAGCTTACACTGATCGACCGATTCATCGATTTTATGTACACAGTGTGGCTGGGGCTGCGGGTCCCACATTAGTTGCTTTTTTTTCAGCAATGCAACACTTAAGACGTTGACCTCACTATCAGAATCCCGGCTCTGCCGCTTGGCAGCCGTGTGACTGTGGGCAAGTCACTTAACTTCTCTGTGCCTCAGTTCCCTCCTCTGTAAAACGGGAATAAGACCGTGAGCCTCAGGTGGGACAACCTGACGACCCGGTATCTCCCCCAGCGCTTAGAACGGTGCTCGGCCCGTAGTAAGCGCTCAACAAATACCGACGTTACGATTATCAGAGATGTCTTCTAATGTGAAGAACGGCTACATTATCAAAAAGAAAGATTTCTCCTCAGAAGTGGGGCTTTTCCCTGAAACGTCTCTTCGAAACTCTACTTCTCTTTCACGAGGCCTGATTGGAGGGGATTCATTTTCAAAAAGCAAGCAACTATTTAAAGTTTCTGAACTGGAAAATCGCAGCCCATTTTGCGTAATTCCCCGGGGACCAGCCATTAATGAAATATACGACGTCAACAACGGAAACGTGAAGATGACCCGATCCCTCCACCAGTCTCAGGTGAGTATTTCTATTCTCCCCGCCTCCAAAATGCTCCAACAGAAAAGTGAAATCAGAACAGAGGGCACTATCTTCTCAGCATTGCTCAACTGAATTCAACTGAAGCAAGCGTTATTAGCCCGAATTAACAGATCAAGCAGGGTGGCCTAGAGCAAGGACCTGGGAGTCGGAGGGACCTGTTAATAAGTCAGCCGATCATATATTTATGGAGCGTTTACCGTGTGCCGAGCACTGTACTAAGCACTAGGGAGAGTACAATACAACAATAAATAGGCACATTCCCTGTCCACGGTGAGTTTACGGTCTAGAGGGACCTGGCTTCTAATCCCCGCTCTGCTACTGTGAGACCTTGGGCAAGTCACTTCATTTCCTCTTCATGACGAAATGAGGATTTAGACTGCGAGCCCCGTGTAGGACGGGACCGTGGGCAACCTGATTTGCTTGTTTCCACCCCAACGCTTCATACAGTTCCTGCCACATCTTGTCTTATGCCGTCAAGTCGTTTCCAATCCCTAGCGACTCCATGGACCCATCTCTCCCAGAATGCCCCACCTCCACCTGCAAGCGTTCTGGTAATGGATCCATAAAGTATTCTGGGTTAAAAACAAAAAATGGAGGTGGTTTACCGTTGCCTTCGTCCACACGGTGAACTTGGGTCTCTGCCCTTGACTCTCTCCCGTGCCTCTGCTGCCCAGCACGGGTGAGTTTTGTTTTGTAGCAGATCGGCTTCCAGTCGCTAGCCACTGCCCAAGCTAAGAATGGAACTGGTACGCCTCTACTTGACTCTCCCTCCCGTAGCAGAGAACTGGTAAAATCCTGGAAACTCCCCAGATGCGATCCTGAGGGGGGCACCTGCCAGATGATGAGCGTTTAATAAATGCCACGAACGAACGATAAAAAAGGACGCGCAGGTGTACGGAAGTCAACTGACCTCCTGGTCGCGGCCTTATCACCTAGCCTCTTTTTCACAATCTATTAAACTGCACTCCTTCTTACTATCAATCTTTGAAAGCTTTCTAACATGCCGAGAAGATGGCCAGCCTGCGGGAGAAGAGGTGAAGGATGAGAAAAGGAGAAGAATGGAAAAAAATCTGAAGGAAAATTTTGTCCATATTACTACTGAAGGTGAAAGACTTTCCCGGCTTTGACTGATATAATAATAATAATAATAACAATGACATTGTATTAAATGCTTCCTATGTGGCAAGCACTGTACTTAGTACTGGGGTAGGTACAATCTAATCAAGTCTGACAGAGTTCCTGTCCCACATGAGGCTCGCAACCTAAGGGGGAGGGAGAATAAATATTTAATTCTCATTTCTGATCCAAGAAAACTGAGGCACAAGGAAGTTAAATGATTTGTCCGCGGCCACCCAGCAAGCAGCTGGCGGAGCTGGAATGAGAATCCAGGCCCTCTGACTCTCAAACCTGTGCTCTTTCCACCAGACCATGCTGCTTCCCTAAATTGGGTAGCAAGAAAAGCCAAATCACCTTTCTTACCCCTGCACGCGATTTTTCGTTATACTGGACGTATAATTTACGTATTTCACATTATTCTAATTTAGGACTTGCTGTAATGATTTCACAGAGTCATTAGAGAATTCCATCAGAAAAAAAAAGAAGGGAAAAGAAATAGACTGCTGTACATTAGAGCTGAGTCAGATTCATTCAACAGGTATTTTATCACACGGCGATACCTCACCGAAGTGCATATTGATGGAGAAAACAACCACATGTCATAGTCAGTTTGTTGTAATTAGAAAGTCTGGCCTTTCCAAGGCATTAGCATTTCTCAGTAACTTAAGAGTCTCCATGGAGGACAAGGTCAAGGGTTCGAACGACGAGGACACGCAGAGCGGAGTAAAGCTGCTCTAGATTGTAAACTCCTTGTGGGCAGGGAATATGTCTACCAACTCCACTGCATTTTACTCTCCAGAGGACTTAGTACAGTGCGGTGCACGCGGTAAGAGCTCAGTAAGTACCCCGATGAGAGTTTAGATTACCTCGGTTTTCAAGGTGAAAGCCCCCAAATTAACCAAAAGGCACAAAGCCACCACCTGCCCTCCTTTTCTGAGATCCGCCATCGATTGTTATTTGTCCTGAACCTTGGAGGCCCAGCCACCAGCAAAGGGGAGCTATCTTTTTCTACCGGTAACGTGCGCGTGGGGATCGACCTAGATGCACCCTGGAGAATTGTGGGCGGGGTATATGTCTGTTTGGTGTTGTACTGTACTCTCCCAAGTGCTGAATAAAGTACCCAGAACCCAGTAAGCACTCAAAAAGTGTGACTGACTGACTGACCGGTGACTCTGGATCCCAGCTGAGGAGAGAGGCAGAGCACGAAGAAGCCGATGAGGAAACCGAGACACAGAGAAGTTAGGGGACTGGCCCGAGATCACACGGCGGGCGAGTGGAGGATGCAGGACGCCCAGGCCTGTGCTCCTGACACTAGGTCACGCTGCTTCTCCAAGACCTCCCCTTCTTCTAGAGCTGAGGGAACTATTCTGGAAACGGAGTCCGGGGAGAGGAAGATTCGGAGGCAGCCTCCCCCTCCCCGAGGAGCAATATGGCCTCGTGCAAATAG
This sequence comes from Ornithorhynchus anatinus, assembly GCF_004115215.2. Classification (NCBI taxonomy): domain Eukaryota; kingdom Metazoa; phylum Chordata; class Mammalia; order Monotremata; family Ornithorhynchidae; genus Ornithorhynchus; species Ornithorhynchus anatinus. The sequence goes on from NC_041745.1 coordinate 25,187,452, forward strand.
CGCGGGCCTGGGAGTCGGAGGACCTGGGTTAATAATAATGTTGGCATCTGTTAAGCGCTTACTATGTGCAGAGCACTGTTCTAAGCGCTGGGGTAGACACAGGGGAATCGGGTTGTCCCACGTGGGGCTTCACAGTCTTAATCCCCATTTGACAGATGAGGTCACTGAGGCACGGAGAAGTGAAGTGACTCGCCCACAGTCACACAGCTGACAAGTGGCAGAGCCGGCATTCGAACTCACGACCTCTGACTCCAAAGCCCGTGCTCTTTCCGCTGAGCCACGCATCCTAGTATCTAATATTATAATATATTAGATAGTATATATATATATATTAGATAGTATCTAATCTAATAAGATTAGAACCCAGGTTCTAATCCCGGCTCTCCCACTTTTCCCTCCGTGTAACCTCGGACAGTCACTTGACTTCTCTGTGCCTCAGCTTCCTCATCTGTCAAATGGGGATTAAATTCCACCCACCCTCTACTCCGAATGCGATCCTCACTCCCTGATTATCTACCCCAGCACTTGGTACAGCGCTTGGCACGTAGTAAGCCCTAAACATGTAATAATGATAAGTGATATGAATTATTATCATTGTTAATATTCCCCGGAAGCTTTGCAGAGAAGTAGAAGGCACGGAGCCCAAATGGGGGCACGCCAATACCCAGAAGCAGAGCTCAGGCCAAAGTCGGGGAAGATTGCTTCGGGTGTCTTTTCCGCACATCTTTCACCTCAGGGCCTGAAGTACACACTCCCTACCCACGGTGTTACCATTCTGCCGGGTCACAACGTTCTATTTTCCCCAGACGGCTGTCTCCCTTCTCCAGAAATGTCTAGCTAAGGATCCTTCAGAGTTTTTCTGAGTCGGGCATCTTGGCAGAAGCCGTGGTCAACATCCTCCCGGAAGACTTCACATATCTCCTTTATTAAGAAGATGATTTTCGTTTGGTTTTAACGGAACCTGGGTACAGGGCGGTAACCTCGGACGGCACGGGGGAGTGGAGACTTTACCGAGACGGAGAGCACGCACAAAAAGTGTGGAAAATCAAAATGACAGGGCTATGTTGATAGCTTGTTGAATGGATGAGATGAAGGGAAATTTACATTTATATAGCACCTTTCGACTACAGTATCACCAAGCTCAGAACATCACGCATCAGAATCGTTTCCCGAGTGCCCGTCCTAACTGCACCTCAAGTTTCTTGCAATTGCCCCCCCCTTGGGTCTCTCCCAGTATGAAGAGGGCAAGAAAACCAAACCACCCCTAGGAGTGAATGAGAATGTGTGGTTTAATATTGGAGGAAGGAAAGGCAGAAAACTCTGGAGACAAAGGATTGAATTAAACCTGAAGGGGCACTAGGTATAACAGGTACCGAGTTGTGCCGTCTCCCCTACGCTGTCAGCTTGCTGTGGGCGGGGAAGATGTCTATTAGCTCTCGGTTGCATTGTACTCTCCCCAGTGCTCAGTATAGTGCTCCGCACCCGGTAAGTGCTCGATAAATATAATAACGCTGGCATCTGTTGAGCGCTTACTACGTGCAGAGCACTGTTCTAAGCGCCGGGGGAGATACAGGGGAATGAGGCTGTCCCACGTGAGGCCCACAGTCTTCATCCCCGTTTTACAGATGAGGGAACTGAGGCGCAGAGAAGTGAGGCGACTTGCCCACAGTCGCACAGCTGACGACTGACTGATTACGCTCTCCCAGCTTGTCAGCGAGAAGAACGTGTGAGATGGAGTCAGAAGACACCCTCAATCTGAAGAGATTAGATCTATTATTCCTTCCTCGCCTACCAATCCTGTCATGATCAAAGGGGATCAAATTTTCCTGGCACAATTTGCTCTTTCTAAGCCATTTGCCTGCTTTCGAGTAGGAGTAAAACTGCCTCCAGATTCTGCGGTTGCCTCAGAGGTTTTCAATGATCCTTTTGACCATAAGTTCGCTGTGGGCGGGGGACGTGTCTACCGACTCTGCTGCATTATACTCTCCCAAGTGCTTAGTACAGTGCTCAGCATACAGTAAGGGTTCAATAAATACCATTAAAGATAGAAATAATAATCATAATTGTGACATTTGTTAAGCACTTACTATATGCCAGCCACTATTCTATGCCCTGGGCAGATACAAGGTAACTGGATTGGACACAGTCCATGTCCCACACAGAGTTCGCCGTCTCAATCTCCATTTTACAGATGAGGTCACTGAGGCACGGAGAAATTGAGTGACTTGCCAAAGTCACACGGCCCCTAAGTTGACGGGAGCAGGATTAGAACCCAGGTCCTTCTGATTCCCGGGCCTGGGCTGTGTCCACTAGGCCACGCTGCTTCTCAAGATGACGACGACGACCTTTTTGTCGTGCAGATCTAGAGATGGTCATCCTGGATTCTGCACCTGGCGAGGCCACAAGCACCCGGGCAATTCTCCTGCCGCCAGGCAACGGGATGCCGCCGTCATTTACCGACTGTTAACCATTCCGTTACCGATGTGTCCATTCCAAGCGCTTAGTACAGTGCTCTGCACATAGGAGGCGCTCAATAAATACCGTAAATAAATAAATAAATAAAATAAATACTATTGAATGTCATTTACGCCTTGGGTGTTGCCAGGATTCTTGCCAGGATTCTTTCCTTCTATTTGAGGTTGAAGACGTCACTAGTAATTACACGTTAGTGTTTGGCATGCTTGCAGCGTGGCTCAGTGGAAAGAGCACGGGCTTTGGAGTCAGAGGTCATGAGTTCGAATCCCGGATCTGCCACTTGTCAGCTGTGTGACTGTGGGCAAGTCACTTCACTTCTCTGGGCCTCAGTTCCCTCATCTGTAAAATGGGGATTAAGACTGTGAGCCCCACGTGGGACAACCCGATTTCCCTATGTCTACCCCAGCGCTTAGAACAGTGCTCTGCACATAGTAAGCGCTTAACAGATACCAACATTATTATTATTATTATTGTTACTGAGCAGGAGCAGACCACTGAAAACGGGAGTATATTCAAATCCAGCATCAAATCCAGTTACCGTAAAACACACATGTGGGTCATTCATTCATTCTTATTTATTGAGCGCTTACTGCGTGCAGAGCACTCTACTAAGCACTCAGCACTGTCATCAATCCCTTCATCAATCAACAGCATTTATTGAGCACTTACCGTGTGCAGAGCACTGTAGTAAGTGCTTGGGAAGAGTGCTGACGGCATCTGTTAAGCACTTACTATGTGCCAAGCACTGTTCTAAGCGCTGGGGGGGTGGGGGGGGGGCGTACAAGGTAATCAGGTTGTCCCACATGGGGCTCACAGTCTTCATCCCCATTTTCCAGATGAGGTAACTGAGGCACAGAGAAGTTAAGTGAATTGCCCCGAGTCCCACAGCAGACAAGCGGCGGAGCCGGGATTAGAACCCACAACCTCTGACTCCCAAGCCCGGGCTCTTTCCACTGAGCCACGCTGATCCAACAGGGTCGGTAGACCTATTTCCTGCCCGGAAGGAGCTTACAGTCTTGTGTCGTCTTATGCCGTTGCGTCGTCTCCGCCCCATAGCGACATCATGCACGCGTCCCTACCAGCACGCCCCACCTCCACCTGCGGATGTTCTGGTAGTGGATCCAACGAGTTTTAGAGGAATAATAGCGAACGCGGAGATATTGTAAGGACGAATATTTTAAGAACACCTTGAATTCCCCACCGAAGAAATTCAATTTAGATCCTTTCCCTTCAGGCCTAGTGGAGAGATCTCAGGTCTGGAAGTCAGGAGGACCTGGGTTCTAATTCTGCCTCCACCACTTGCGTGCTGTGTGACCTTGGGCCGTTCATTTAACTTCTCTGTGCCTTGGTTCCCTCATCTGTAAAATTGGGATTAAGACTGTGAGCCCTGTGTGGGCCAGGGACTGTTCTCCAGCCCAGTTATCTTGTAGCTACGCCAGCACTCAGAAGCGTGGCTTGCACACGGTAAGTGCTTAATAAATACCATTATTATCATTATCATACTTTCGCTACGTGTGTTGGCTAGAGTGCCGTCGGAAGACAGTCCAGCACGGCGTCAGAGAACACGATTAGACTGTAAGGCCGTGATCAGACCGTGAGCCCGTCAAACGGCAGGGACCGTCTCTATCTGTTGCCGACCCGTTCATTCCAAGCGCTTAGTACGGTGCTCTGCACATAGGAAGCGCTCGATAAATACTATTGAATTAAATAAATACTATTGAACGTTGGCAGCGTTAAAAGGGGTTTTCCAAGAAGGCAACCCCTAGAACACGGGAGAACCGAAAGTGAGAAAATCCACAGAACCAACGTCATCCTTATACGAGCGGGGAGTTGCTGCTTCATCCAAGCAAATTACTGTTCCTCTCCAGACTGGGGAATGAACGCAGCGGCGGCGGCGGCAACAAGTGGATAGCAGATAAAGCCATCCCGGGATTTTTGCTTCTTTATCTTTAGGTATGACAGATCATGGAATGTGCCCGCTCAAAGCTGAATGCAAAGGACTCCCCGCTGATGTCTCGCGGCCCGGCGGTAATAGCCGAAAAGCGATTGCGGAGGAAAAAAGATGCCGGAAAACTTCTAATTTTCCCAAGCTACTGTGCTCTCACGAGGGACAGATAGGAAATCGTCGATACCCAAATCCATCATTGCCATCAGTGAACATTCGAAGAGGCAGATTCTCCCGGGGCGTCAGCTACCCAATTACCTTTTCCTTATGGTATTTGTTAAACGCTTACTACAGTAATAATAATGTCGGTATTTAAGCGCTTACTACGTGCAGAGCACCGTTCTAAGCGCTGGGGGAGATACAGGGTCATCAGGTCGTCCCACGGGAGGCTCACAGTCTTAATCCCCGTTTTACAGATAACCGGGGAACCGAGAAGTGCCCACAGTCACACGGCTGACAAAGGGGCAGGGCGGGGATTCGAACCCATGACCTCTGACGCCCAAGCCCGGGCTCTTTACTATGGGCCAGGCACCGTTCCTAGCACTGGAGTGGATACGAAGCAATCAGGTTGGACACAATCCACGTTCCGCGTGGGGCTCACCGTCATAATCTCCATTTCTCAGTGAGGTAACTGGGGCCAGAGAAGTGAAGGGACTTACCCAAGGTCACACAGCAGACAAGCGGCGAGGCAGGGATTGGAACCCAGGTCCTTCTGGCTCTCAGGCCAGTGTGCTATCCACTAGGCCATGCTGCCTTTCTGGGATTTAGTGAACATTTACTGTGGGCAGAGCAGGGCAAAGATATAGGCGCTATGGAAGGCTGCATTCACAGGCCTCAAGAGCAGTAGCCTCCAAATGGGTTTTCTGGGCCACTCTGAGGTTCAGTAGAACTGTGGAGAGGCTTAGAAGGAAATGATACTTGAAATACATTAGAAAGGGGCTATTTTTCAACGTATTTTGCCCCAGTATTCACAGATTTTCATTCTCCATCAGATCCGATCAGATCCCCTCGATGACAAGTTTTATCAGTTGTCAATCCCCTTCCACTTAAGCTGCACCCCGGGGGTGAGGGGAGGGAGGGAGAATCTATCAACCAATCGATCAATCGGTCGTGTTTATTGAGCACTTACTGTGGGCAGAGCACTGCACTCCACACCCGGGAGAGGACGACACAATCGGTAGACACATTCCCTGTTTACGACGAGCTTACAGTCTAGAGGAAGGAGATCTAGGAGACTTTCAAAACGAACCTAGAGAGATGGAGTAAGAGGGACACAAATTTGAAAAAATAGTGAATGCCTGAAAACGTCATCAACCGTATTTTAGTTACTAAGACAACGTGTGTTGCGCATATTTAAGATATACGGAAAGATGTATATGTTACAGGCTGAAAGGCAACGCGATCTAGTGGAAAGAGCAGAGGAGTGGGAGAAAGGAGACCTGGATCCTAATTCTGGCTCTGCCACTTATCTGCTGTGTGACCTTGGGTGAGTCACTTATCTTCCCTGTACTTGGGTTTCCTCATCTGTTCTCCCTCCCGCTAGTGAGACCCCAGCGCTTAGAACAGTGCTCGGCGCATAGCAAGCGCTTAACAAATACCAACATTATTAATTATCGTTATTATGAGACAGGGTCCGTGCCTGATCCGAATATGTTGTCTCTACCCCACAGTCAGCCGCCGCTTCGGATGTACCCAACTTGCAGACAGAAATGTAATTCGGTGACTGAGATGGCATGTAGTGAACCTAGTGAATAATTAAAAACGTGTCACGGGACTTCAAGGTGCTAATGGCATCTGACTCGGTGGCCGGCTAACAATAGGCGGCTTTGTTACTTTGACTCTGTGTCCCAATCTAATGCCGTAGTGGAAAAGTGTTCGGAAGAGATTGTGAGCAGAGTATTTTTGCAACGAGGAGGCATCTCCATGGCAAAGCAGCACGAGGAGCCAAAGACCAAGGGGCTGGGAGCCAGAGGTTCTGGGTTCTAATCCCAGATCCACCATTTGACTGTCGTAACACCCTGGGCAAGTCACTTGACTTCTTCGGGCCTCAGTTTCTCCATCAGTAAAAAAAAAAAAGGGATTCCTGGCCTCCCTCCTATTTAGCTGGGGAGCCCCATGTGGGACGGGGACTTTGTCCGACCTGATTATCTCGCATCTACCCCAGCGTTGAATACAGTGCTCGGCACATAGTAAGCACTTAAGTACCACAATTACTATCGATCAGTCGGTCGCTAAAACTCGTCCGTTCTTTTCCCAGAACTGGCTCCTTCGTCTCCATCCAAACCGGTCCAAGCGTTTGCCACGTTCACCTCGATTACTTCATCGGCCTCCTCTCCAATCTCCCCGCCGTTCGTCTTTCTCCTCTCCAGTCCGCCCCTGCCGCCCAGATTATTTTTTATAAGAAACCATTCTGCAAACATCCTGTTCCTCCGCAAGCGTTGACGCTTAGTACAGTGCCTGGCACCTAGTAGGTGCTTAACAGATACCGTAATCGTCATTATCTAACTCACCATTAAGTTGTAACTCTTCACCTTTGGATTCAAGGCACTTGGTTGGTTCTTCCCCTCATTTATGCTCGTTCCTCTTCTCTACCGCAACCCAACCCACATCTTTGGATCCTCTATTACCAACAATTCACTGTGCTTAGCTCTCGTTCCTCCGTCACCGTTGAAACCAGATTCACACCTTCCCTCCCACCGGGAATTCTCCTTCCCTTCGTATCCGCTCGATCATCAGTCTTCCCATTTTCAAAGCCCTACTAAAATCACATCTCTTCCCACGGGTCGTCTCTGACTGAATTCAGCGTGGCTTAGTGGAAACGCCATAGGCTTGGGAGTCAGGGGACGTGGGTTCTAACCCCAGCTCCTCTAATCCCAGTCTGCTGTGTGACCTTGGGCAAGTCACTTCACTTCTCTGTGCCTCAGTTACCTCATCTGTAAAATGGGGATTAACTGGGAGCCCCACGTGGGACCACCTGATTCCCCTGGGTCTACCCCAGCGCTTAGAACAGTGCTCTGCGCATAGTAAGCGCTCAACAAATACCGACATTATTATTCTCTGCGCCTCAGTTACCTTACCTGGAAAATGGGAATTAAGACTACGTGGCCGACATGGGGAAAAGGCGCTGAGAACAGCGCTCGGCACGTAGTTATCACTTAACAAATACCCGTGGCTCAGTGGAAAGAGCACGGGCTTGGGAGTCAGGGGTCGTGAGTTCGAGTCCCGGCTCTGCCGCTCGTCAGCTGTGTGACCGCGGGCGAGTCACTTCACTTCTCCGGGCTTCAGTGACCTCATCTGTAAAAGGGGGATTAAGACTGTGAGCCCCAAGTGGGACAACCCGATTCCCCTGTGTCTACCCCAGCGCTTAGAACAGTGCTCTGCCCATAGTAAGCGCTTAACAAATATCAACATTATTCTAATTATTAGTGTTACGATTGTTAAACTCTCAAACCACCACGCTATCTTCTCTCCCTGCTTCATCGCCTACGCGCTTAGTCCCGCTCCCTAAGCACTAATATACCTAACCGCATTTTTACACCTAAAGGGTATATGTGCACATCCTTAAAGACCGCTGCCTCCCTTATCTGTAATTTATGTTAACGTTTGGGTGGCATTACAGGGGTTCTCAGCCTCAAATCCCAGTATAAAGAGCCCCCAGGTCACTTTAAGAACATCTGGACCCTGGTTAACCTCCACCGGGTCTAAAAACTCTCCAGTTCTCCCAGTGATAATACTAATAATATTCATTATGCACTTACTCTGTGCCAGGCACCGAACTTGGCACTGGGGAGGATACAGGCGAACTGAGTTGGACGCAGTCCCTGTCCCACGTGGGGCTCACGCTCACAATCTCCATTTTAAAGATGGGGCCCAGAGGAAGTGAAATGACTTGCCCAAGGTCACGCAGCCATTCTACCGATGCAGATTTGGGGATCTTTTCTCCTCAGTGTATCCCCGGTCCTGGCACCCCTATCTCTGTCACGCCCCTCTGCCTGAAGCCCGGGGAAGTCACTGAAAGCGAAGGGGTCGTGGGGGGGCTTGTCTATCACCCCCTTCTGTGGACAAAGGGAAGTTGAGAAGGTGCACGTGTTTCTAGACTAGGAGTATGGACAGAGCTTGAGGGGGCAGATTTCAAAACCGGTGGGAGATCTCCTCTTGAGAGAGAGCCTAGAAGCACGAGATTGTGCGGGTGGGGGTGGGAGTGACTTCACTTCTCTGTGCCTCAGTTACCTCATCTGTAAGTTGGGGATGAAGAATGCGAGCCCTATGTGGGACAGGGACCGTGCCCAACCTGATCATCTTGTATCTCCCCCGGTGCTTAGACCAGTGCCTGGCACGCAGTAAGTCCTGAACAAATACCATAATTACTCATTTTTATTCTCAATTTAACTCTACCCCTTGGAAGCACATGGGCTTCTTCAGCTCGAACTATGACTCGCAAATCTGCAGAGAAGCAGCGTGGCTCCGTGGAAAGCGCACGGGCTAGGGAGGCAGAGGTCGCGGGTTCAAATCCCGGCTCTGCCGCTTGTCAGCTGTGTGACTTTGGGCGAGTCACTTCTCTGGGCCTCCGAGACCTCATCTGTAAAATGGGGATGAAGACTGTGAGCCCCACGTGGGACGACCTGATCGCTTCGTATCCCCCCAGCGCTTAGAACAGTGCTTGGCATATAGTAAGCGCTTAACAAATGCCGTCATCATTATTATTATTCCCTCACTACATCTGACCTTTTTCCTTCTCTGCCCTCTCACATTCCATTCTGCTTCCAGGACATTACTATACGCACGCCCTATCGGCCCTTCAAGTTCAATACGTCCCAAACTGAGCTCCTCATGTCCCTTTCCAAATCTCGCCTCCACCTCGCTTTGCCTCTGCAGTTGACGACATCGTCCTCCTCCCCGTCTCTCAAACTTAACCAACCTTACTCTTGACTTGTCCGTTTCTTTCGACCATCGCATTCCGTCTGTTACCAGGTTTTGGCAGCCCTCCTTCCGCAATATTTCTGGGATCTGCCCCTCCCTCTCCATTCAGATGACCGTCAGGCTGCTCCAGGCCCGTGTAAAATCCTGACTCAACGTCATAGTCTGTCAGGCACCTGACACCACTGAAGTCCATATTTCACTCCGCTTGTCTGGATCGTTCTTCTAAAACACATACACAGGTCTCACCATTCCTCAAAAGACGTCAGGTATTGCCTGTTCCTCTCCACACCAAGCGAAAACCCCCGACCGGTAGTTTTCAAGCATTCGATCGTCTCTCTTCATTCTATTTATCCGCTCTCTTCCCCGACGACACGGACGGCTCGTATTCCCCATTTCTTCCTAGCTAACCTGCTCACTGCATCTTTTTCTCACCTTTCCTGACACTAGCGGGTGCACGCTAGATTGCGGCTTGCTAATCGACAACTCCCGGGATAAGTACGAGACTTCAGAAACCTATGCTGTTCAGACTCTTCCATTTCAAAATGCTGGTTTCCAATCCGCCCCTTCTTCGGATTGGAGAAGCAGGGTGGCTCGGTGGAAAGAGCACGGGCTTGGGAGTCAGAGGTCGTGGGTTTGAATCCCCGCTCGGCCACTCGTCGACGGTGGGCGAGTCACTTCACTTCTCCGTGCCCCGGTTATCTCATCTGTAAAACGGGGATGAACCGTGAGCCTCACGTGGGACGACCTGATTACCCTGTATCCACCCCGGCGCTTAGAAGGGTGCTCTGCACACAGTAAGCGCTTAACAAATGCCAACATTATTATTATTGGTTCCCTTAGGACACACTTTGATTGGTCAAGTCTCCTGAATATCAGTCCCTGGCTCTTTACATAGCAAAAGTGAAAACTCTAGGACGAGGGATACCAGAAACTGTGGGAGATTTTTGTCAGAAAACAGTCTGGATGTGCTCATTGGAGATTGGGGTGGAAGGGAGTGCGGCCTAATGGAAAGAGCAGAGACCTTTTAAGACACGGAAGGACCAGTTGCCGTAGCTCCATACGCTAGTGTAAGCCTGATTCATTCATATAATAGCATTTATTGAGCACTTACTACGTGCAGAGCACTGTACTAAACGCTTGGAATGTACAATTCGGCAACAGATACAGTCCCTGCCCTTTGATGGGCTTACAGTCTAGTAAATAAATTGGGGTATTTGCTGGAGAGGCAGCGTGGTTCAGTGGAAAGAGCACGGGCTTTGGAGTCAGAGGTCATGGGTTCGAATCCCAGCTCTGCCACTTGTCAGCTGTGTGACTGTGGGCAAGTCACTTCGCTTCTCTGGGCCTCAGTTACCTCGTCTGTAAAATGGGGATGAAGACTGTGAGCCCCATGTGGGACAACCTGATTCCCGTGTGTCTACCCCAGCGCTTAGAACAGTGCTCTGCACATAGTAAGGGCTTAACAAATACCGACGTTATTATTATTAAGCGCTTACTATGTGCAAAGCACTGTTCTATGTCCTGGGGGATACAAGGTGATGATAATGAGGTAATTAATTTAGTAAAATGTAATCATTTTACAGATGAGGTAACTGAGGCACGGAGAAGTGAAGTGACTTGCCCACAGTCACACAGCTGACAAGCGGCGGAGCCGGGAGTCGAACCCGTGACCTCTGACGCCGAAGCCCGGGCTCTTTCCATATAATAAGCACTTAACAAATACTATTATTATTATTTTGAAGTGGCAAATGGACAAAGTGGCAGTAAACGTCTGGCAATTTATGATTATAACCAAGTTCAAGGATAGATTTACTTGTAAAAAAAATCTTGTAGCATCTCATGATGCAGCGTGGCTCAGTGGAAAGAGCGCGGGCTTGGGAGTCAGAGGTCGTGGGTTCTAATCCCGCCTCCGCCACCGATCCGTTGGGTAACTTCGAGCAAGTCACTTCACTTCTCTGGGCCTCAGTTCCCTCATCTGGAAAATGGGGATTAAGACTGGGAGCCCCACGTGGGACAACCCGATGACCTCGTATCTCCTCCGCGCTTAGAACAGTGCTTGGCACATAGTAAGTGCTTAACAAACACCATCATTATTATTATTATTATTATTAAGAGAACAATACAACAGAGTTGGTAGACATGTTTCCTGCCCACGACGAGCTCACAGTCTCGAGGGAGCCTGTGTTCTAATCCTCACTCTTTCTCTTGCCTGATATGGAACCTTGCGCACATCACTCAACTCCTCATTGAGGAAATTTCAATTTCTTCATCTGTAAAATGGGAACTAAACACCACCTTCCAATTTAGATTGTGAACGCCACATGGGACACAGATTTAATTATACCTACCCCAGCATTTAGCAGAGTGCTTGTGCATAATGAGGGCAGTACTCTAGATTACAAAATCGCCTTTTCACACACAAACACACGCACACACACAGAGCATAAATAAGTTTTATTTCCTATATATTTTTATTTGTACCTGTACTCATAATAATAATAACAATTATGGTATTTAAGAGCTTACTATGTGAAAGGCACTGTCCTAAGCACTGGGTGATACAAGCAAATTGGGCTGGATACAGTCCCTGTCCCAAGTGGGGCTCACGTTCTCAATCCCCATTTTACAGATGAGGTAACCGAGGCACAGAGAAGTGAGGTGACTTGCCCACGGTCACGCAGAGGACAGATGGGTTCCCCCTCAGATGATTAAATCCTCCAGGGCAGAGATAATGCTTCATCAGTATCAAAGCCTCTGCTCCTGACCTGCTGGGTGGCTTTGGGCAAAGCACCTAGAACAGTGCTTGGCACACAGTAAGCACTTAACGAATGCCATCACTGTTTATCTATCAAGTCCTTTAACTGCTCTGGGCCTCAGTTTCCCCATCAGTAAAATGAGAATTAAATACCTGCTCATTCCCCCTAAATCAATCATTTTTCCAGGATCAATCCTTTTACCTTTTATTGGGTCTAATCCTTTTACCACTTAGTACAGTGCTTGGCACATAGTAAACATATAACAAATAGCACAGTTATCATCACCGCCTTAGCACCTGGTGCTAAATAGAATTTATTAGATTAGAGGCTCCCGGAGAGCCATTATCATGTCTACGGATTCTATGGTACTTTCCCAAACGCTAGGTTCAGTGTGCTGCACACAGTAGGTGATCAATAAATAATAATAATGGGCAAGAAACTTGCTTGGACAACGGTACTTCCCTATAGTTGCCACTGTCCGTTTCAGTTACGGATCCTCTTTAACTTGAGGGTGTTCATGAAGCACTGAATCACTTCCTAACCAAACGTTTATTTATTAAGTATCTGGTATTTTCCCCCTACAAATGAAGAGTTGTTGTTGGATTAGTGAAACACGCATCCTACAGAGTGGCTGGATTTATTTATAAGGCATTCAGTGAAACAGAAAAAAATGAAGACATCGGGAGGAGATTTATTTTTAAAGGGGTGGTTTTGACATTTCACACAATGATCTCGGTTTGCATCCTTGAAAAATATATATTACCTTCGGCGTTAAAAAGAATTGAGAAAACTGTATATTCCGAGATTCAGCTGATAGTCTCTCAGAGAATTCTGTAAGAGCAGTGAGTGGTTTTTCAACAGCTGGGCTGGTGTTTTCATGAAGATGCTATCCCTAATTTTTTGTTGTTGGCAGTGAGAAAAACTAGCGAAACTGAAAGGCAAAATGACCAGTGCAGGCTTTTGCTCATTTAATGAAACAAAAAATGTTCTGTTTTTGAATATGTAATAAAATTGAACCAAATCTATCGGTGTCTTGTATGGATGACGTCAACATGAGCTGAATCTTTCGTAATACCACTTTGAATGTTTTTAATAAAGTGAATTGTATTCAATTAAATAAATAAAGCCCCCCTCCTGTAAGTACTTTTCAGATGGTATTCATTTATTTCTCTCTAAATTTTATTTTATGGCACATGTCTATCCATCAGTAGCGTCATGTTGGATTGTGATTTTTATGTAGGGAGAAAGGTGACTAAATTCAATAAATCTGTCTTGCACCTGTGTTCCCTTCTGTATTTGTCTGGGATAATTAGGACAAAATGAGAATAAGTTTCAAGTAGTTATGCAAGCAAGTTTGGTTTTTTTCTGTCAGCTTAGCATCAAAAAGCAAGTGCATTTATGTGTATATAAAAATATATTTCCACTGAAATATGTTAAAGTTCAATCTAGCCCACCAGGTGCATCCAATAAGTGGCTCCGACACTTATCTGCAGTTTAACCTTAGGTAAGTTACTTAGCTCCTCTGTGCCTCAATTCTCTCATTTGCAAAATCTGGATGCAATACCTCTTCTCCCTCCTATTTAGATTGTGAGCCAAGGGTGGGATCTGATTATCTTGTGTAAACATCAGCACCTAATATAGTGCTTGGCACACGATAAGCACTTAATAAATGCCACAATCATTGTTAATCTCCCCCAAAATCCATCTACATAGAAGTTTCCCCATTTGAAAAAAGTCATCTAAAATTTGAAATTAGGAAGAAATGGTTGCTATTTACGGGGGTCAACTCTGCAATCCCTTTCATTTTCAGATCCCAAATTATTTTTTCAGCTGGTAAGGAGAGAAGCGACTGAGAAAAGTACTGTCTTCCAGAAAAGGGGAAGGGGTCCCAAACGTTTTAGTCATGAAGACCCTGCCAAATGCTTGTTTTGACTTAATCCTCCCAGAAATCAGTCGGCTCTTCATGTAAAGCTAGTTCTATGTATCTGGCCAATAATATGAGCTCTGAACCTGGACTGGACAAGTTCTAAATCAGCAAGATAGAGTCCCAGAGAAAGAGAATCAGCACTGCCCTGAGGGAGTCTACAGAAGCCAATCAATCAATCAATCCATCCATCAATCAAATTTTCTGGGCATTACTGTATGGAGAACACTCTACTAAGCACTTGGGAGAGTGTAGTATAACAGAGTTTTTAGATACGTTCCCTGCCCACAATGAGCTTACACTCTGGAGGAGGAGACAGAGGCATTACTTTAAATGAAAATATAACATTAAATTGATATAAATTAATATGAATAACTTAGGGATTTATACGTGAACACTGTAAGGATGAATAAAGGGTACAAATCCAAGAGCAAGGCTGACGCAGAAGGGAGTAGGAGAAAAGGAAATGAAGACTTACTCAGGGAAGGCCTCCTGGAGGAGATGTGCTTTTAACAAGGCTCTGAAGGTGGAGAGAGTGAACATCCATCCGATATAAAGAGGGAAGGGGTTCCAGGCCGGAGGCAGGATATGGGCGAGAGGTCGATGGCAAGATAGATTAAATCAAGGAATAGTGAGTAGGTTGGCATTAGAAGAGCAAAGTGCACGGGCTGGGTCATAGTAGAAAATCAGGGAGGTGAGATCGGAGGAGGCAAGCCAGGAAGGAAGGACATATTCTTGAGTTTGTGAAGTATCCAAGCTAATTTCTAGTGGTTTCAGGGCTGTTGAAGAGACTTACATTTTCAGACCTCATTCTCTATTATGGCTTGAATTGATGGCTGTGGAGTTCATAGCCCGAGCCTTTCAGTTTAGTTAAGCTCACTTCCTCTGCCCCATTCCCACTTGATTCCATTCCCCGACTTCGCCACTTCCATCACTCTGCCTCTAGGCCCTCTCTTTCCTTCCCTGCAGTCCTGGCACTGGTTTGATGTCACCAGAACCTCTGACGGGACTGAAGTCTGGGTGTCAGATGGTGACAGTACTGGACACTAGAGATCAAGTCCGGACCCAGAATATCTCCAATTGGACCCCTCGGGGGATTGCAAATTCTGAACAGTGCCGATTGCTTTTTTATGAAAACCTCATTGCCACCCTTCAAGGATCCCTATTCATCCCCAGAGGAAAGAGTAAGACAGAGGACATAGCGTACAAGGTTTGGCTCCTGGGCCTTCCCATTGAGATAAAGTGTAAAAATCATCAGTTACAAAAAGAACCTCAAAGATCTCAAATATTTCAAAGCAGTAGTCCGTAAAATGTCCGAACTCAGACTCTGACCTCTGAAGCTTCGCCCGAAGCTTACCTGACCGCCGGTAAATAAATAAATAATAAAGAGACCCCGAGACTCGTCGTACGGTCAAGTGATGATGATGATGTTGGTATTTGTTAAGCGCTTACTCTGTGCAGAGCGTTGTTCTAAGCGCGGGGGTAGACACAAGGGAATCAGGTTGTCCCACGTGGGGCTCACAGTCTTAGTCCCCATTTTACAGATGAGGGAACTGAGGCACAGAGAAGTTAAGAGACTTGCCCAAAGTCACACCGCTGCCAAGTGGCAGAGCCAGGATTCGAACCCACGATCTCGGACTCCGAAGGCCGTGCTCTTTCCACTGCGCCACGCTGCTTCTCATGGCCTAGATCTCACGGCAGAAGCGTGGGTCTGGGAGTCAGAGGATCTGGGTTCTAATGCCAGCTCTGCCACTTGCCTGCTGTAGGACCTTGGAAAAGTCACTTCACTCCTCCAGACCTCAGCTTCCTTCATCAAGCTCATTATCGTTATTCATTCATTGAATCATATTTATGGATGGCTTGCTGTGTGCAGAGCACTGCACCGAGAGCTTGGAAGAGTACGGTACAACAATAAACAGACACAGCCCCCGCCCAAAGTGAGCTTACAGTCTAGACGGAGAGATAGACATTAATATGAATAAATTGCAGAGAGGTGCATAACTGGTGTGGGGCTGGGAGTGGGGATGAATAAAGTGAGCGAGTCAGGGTGACCCAGAAGAGAGTGGGAGAAGAGGAAAGGAGGTGTTATCAGGGAAGGCCCTTTGGAGGAAATGTGTTTTCAGTGAGGCTCTGAAGCAGGGGAGAGTCATTGTCTGTCGGAGTTGAGAAGGGAGGACGTTCCAGACCAGAGGCAGGACCTGGCCTGGGGCTCGGCGGCAAGACAGGCGAGATGGAGGCGCGGCGAGAAGGATAGCGCTAGAGGAGAGAGGTGGGTGGGCTGGATTTTAGAAGGAGAGAAGCAAGGTGAGGTCGGAGAGGGCAAGGTGGTGGAGTGCTTTGAAGGCAACGTGAGGAGTTTTTGTTGGATGAGGAGGTGGATGAGCAACTTCTGAGAAATGGGGCGAGATGTCCTGGACGTTTTTGTAGAGAAATGATCCGGGCAGTAGAGTGAAGTATGGATTGGAGTGGGGAGGGACGGGGGGCAGGATAATCAGGCTAGACATAATCCTCGTTCACCTGGGGCGTAGGATTTAATCCTATTTTACCTATGTGGAAACTGAGGCACAGAGAAGTTAAGTGATTTGCCCGAGGTTACTCGGCCGACAAGTGACAGTGCCTGCAGCTGTTCTCCCTTTTACTTAAACTGTGAGGCCCAAGAGGATCAGGGACTGTGTCGGACCCGATTATCCTGTATCGACCCTCTCACTTAGTACAGTGCATGGCCCACGGTAAGTGCTTAACAAATATCACGGTTATGATCATTCTACCGGTCGTGAACTTTGATTACCAACGTGGAGAGTAAGGGAAGGCACGTGGGCTGGGACAGGGCTGTGGGAACTAAGAACCACGCTGACAAGAGATGGAAGAGAAAAGGAAAAAAATAAGATAGTTTTTACTTAACAATAATGTTGGTATCTGTTAAGCGCTTACTATGTGCAGAGCACCGTTCTAAGCGCTGGGGTAGATACAGGGTCATCGGGTCGTCCCACGTGCGGCTCACAGTCTTAATCCCCATTTTACAGATGAGGTCACTGAGGCGCAGAGAAGGTAAGTGACTTGCCCAAGGTCACATAGCTGACAAGTGACAGAGCCGGCATTCGAACCCATGACCTCTGACTCCCAAGCCCGGGCTCCTTCCACTGCGCCACGCTGCTTCTCTGAAGACCAGTGAAAAATGTCTGTAGTAGTTTACGTACTGTAACAGCTTCAGAAAGGAAGGTTTCAAGTGAAGTTGAGTCAGCAGTATATAGAAGTAATAAGAGCATTTACTGAGCACCCCCCGGTGAGGTGCACTGTACTAGGTGCTTGCGAAGTATACAATAAGGCAAAATAAAACAGAGATATCGTGGTAACCCAGGTGTCCACACAAAAGAAAAATGCCTTAGCCGAAACCGATTCACTAGTAAGTGATTTTGCTTGATTTTTCACGCCGCTCGTGAGCTATCAATCTCCTCTCCCATAAAGACAAATGTCATGTCAACCCTAAGCCATCGAGTATTCTCTATTTATCACCATTTAATATATATTAAAGTGCTCTTACCTCTGATTGCCAAAACAAACAAAATAAAGCAGCATAAATCAAAAAGGAAGGCAACAGGCACAAGAAGAGAAAAGCAAGGGGGTCGAGGTGAGGTATCGTCCGCGCCGATTTCCCCCCGGTTTCAAAAATTTAGTTGACACGGCTTGCTGACCCTCCTGAAATTCAACCCGACCTCCCAGATCACCTTATTCGAGTTGCGTCGGTGAACCCAGATCTTAGCGAACCCTCTGCAAAGACCCAATCCTTTCCAGGCACTGGCCTGTGGGAGAACGTTGTGAAAAAGCACAAGAAGAGTTAACCGACGGGGGAATTCTCTTCCTGTTTTCCCAGTTTTTCCGACACAGTGTATTTCAACTATTCCATCCAGCCACCGAGACGCCCAGGACAAAAGATACCGAGAGTAGCAGGGGCCGTGTGGGGTGTCAGACTTCAGAGCGGACACTGCCTTGGGGACCCGGGGGTAAGGAGAGGGGACGAACAGTAAATCAGTGCATGCCTGTCAACAGCTCCGAGCCGCAGGAGTTACTCGAGCGAAAATAACAAATGGCTGTCATTGTGGAGCCAAAAACCTGTGATTATAATTATCACATCCCCAGTGACCTTGCATAAACTTTAATCCCTCTCCAATGGAGCATTTAAATAGCCTGCATCTACCCGCGGGGGACCGTGTCCCCTCGGTTGAAAATACAGCGGCGAGGAAAGAGATCCGTCCACAAAGAAAACCCGCCAGGCCTCTCCGTGTCATACAGCTTGTAGGAAAGGACTGTACAAGAAAAATGCTGTCACGATCATTTTAATTGAGATTATGTTATTATCAGATCAGATTCTGAAGGCCCTTGTGGAATCCCATTGCCATTAAGCCAAACCCTCGGGATTTTCAGCAGCTTGAAAAAGTCACAGCACACCAAGACCTAGCACAGTCAGGGAATTTGTCTGTTATATTGGTATGTTGCCCTCTCCCAAGCTCTTAGCACAGTGCTCTGCCCACAGTAAGTGCTCAGTAAATAATAATGATTAATAATAATAATTATGGTACTTGTTGAGAGTTTACTAGGTGCCAAGCACTGAGGTAGATGCAAGTTAATCAGGATGGACACAGTCCCTCGTGCCACGTGGGGTTCACACTCGGATTTCCATTTTACAGATGAGGTGACTGAAGCACAGGCAAGTTAAGTGACTTGTCCAAGGTCACACAGCAGATATGTGGTGGGGCTGAGATTTGAACCCAGGGCCTTCTGACTCCCAGGCCCATCCTCTACCCACTAAGTCACCCTGCTTCTCCCCTGACTGACTGAGTGGGTTGGCTGAATTAAAATGTTGTGTCCTGGCAGGGGAATGGGGACAACGCTGAGATCATTTGAACCAGCAGCTCTCTCCAGCTCAATGACTGGTTTGGCCTCTTCAGAGAGGACCACGCTGGAGTCACAAACCACCGTCTCTTGGGAGCAACTGAAAAGCAGTACGGCCTAGAGGAGAAAACACCCATCTGGCAGTCAAAGGATCAGCATTCTAGCTCTGGCTCTGCCACTAGCTGGCTGTGCAACCTTGGGCAAGTCACTTCATAAAAAATTTGATAATTTTGGTGTTTGATAAGTGCTTACTATGTGGCAAGCCATGTACACACAGTCCTTGTCCCACATGGGGCTCACAGACTTCACTTTTTCATGCCTCAGGTTTTCTCATCTGTAAAATCAGCTCTGTGACTGTGGGCAAGTCACTTCACTTCTCTGGGCCTCAAGTTACCTCATCTGTAAAATGGGGATTAACTGTGAGTCTCACGTGGGACAACCTGATTACCCTGTACCTACCCCAGCGCTTAGAACAGTGCTCTGCACATAGTAAGCGCTTAACAAATACCAGCATTATTATTATTATTATTATTAAAATGGGGATTTCCCTCCGTTTTAGACTGCGAGCCCCACGCGAGACAGAGACTGTGTCCAACCCCATTAGCTTGTATTTACTTCAGCGCTTACTAGTATGGTGCTGGGCCCAGAGCAATATCACCATTAACCAATATCCCAATTATTATTATTGGAGTCATTCCCAAAGGTGTTACGACAAGCATCACTTATTCTGTTCGGATCGCCTGCTATTTTAACCCTTCTGCGGGATCAAGGAAAATCTGGGATTGTATAGAATATGTCATGAAACCAATGTTGCCACAATAACCACAACGAAGAGCAAACGAAACTCTCATCCAACAGATTAGTCCCAAAGGCACCGAAATAAGAGCTCTGACCGAGCAAAACTCTCAAGAGAACGAATCAATAATCTTCAGGCCACTTCTCCAGGGGCAAAGGAAGTGCAATCTTCCAGATAGTTCCGGTAAAATCTGCTCTCCTGTATTCTCTCGCTTCGGGGAGCACCCTGGTCATCCATTAAGGTGAAAGAGGATTTCTTTTCGCCTGTGCAGGGCAACTTCTGAGCCTTCTCTTTTGCTCTTTCAAACTGCTGACATAACCAGGAGTAATCACATGTAAGGCATTCAACTGGCTGAGGACAACTCTTCCCTCTAAGAAGCCCTTGAAAATAACCAGGTAAGAATAACGAAGGCAATGGCAATCTTCCTAGTCGCCACGCATTCCCTTGCAGCACAAAACGCTCTGAATCGTAGATTCATCCACGTTCCCAACCCACCAGTGAATTCAGGAGATGTGGAATAACCCCTCTCTGGGATTTACAGAAAAAAAAAAATGATTGACTACACAGTAGAAAGAAGTAGCTTGTATCCAGACATAACCCAGGATGGCTGGGCAGGGAAGGAAAGTGGTCCAGAAGCAATGGCTCCGGGATAGAATCTCTGTAGGGACCCCAGAGATAGAAGAATGAAGCAGAGATCGCCTATTTGCAGCTGGTGAGAGCTCAGAAATCTGCCACAGATAATCCACAGAGCGCATAATCCACTCACTGATAATCAAGAGTGGCTGTATCTTATATCGCGCCCAAATCCTGGGGGGATGCCAGAAACAGGAGTCAAGTCTATCTCTATCCACTAGACCACGCAGGCAATCTCTTAAAATGATCTGGTTGGGAGACAGAATTATTCCAATCAATGGATCCTAGGAAGAGAAAGCCTCTCTACATGGCCATGGAAATCAGCATTACTCTGACTCTTTCCCGTTATCCTGATTGTCAGATCATTTTAATCTGTCATTTCCTTTTCTTCAAGAGCCGCAGAGCCGAAGGGGTTCTCCCTATCCCAGAAATCATCTTCGATTTCCTCGGTGAGGACGTATTTTCGGAAACCGGAGTGGCTTCGCACCTCAACGGTATCTCTGATCAGAAGCCCTTCCTATCTTCCCTGGCAGGCAACGAGTACTGTCTTGTAAGTGTGACAGGCGGATGGCAGGATTTTAAAGCTGTTACCCCTTAGCTGCCCCTGAGATCGCATAGTTACCGGCTCCTGAGTTTTATCGCTTCTAAGTGGAGTTACCCGGGTGAGTGTTCAGCAAGCTGTGCAATTCTCTGCCATCCGCTTCCTCGACTCCTGGGTCCACAGTCATTGCTGCGGAGCTGACCCTTGGAGGAATATCTGAGGTTTGGCTTAACCCAGAACCGGCTTTTCTCCTGCCGAGAATCCTGGGCTATTGTTTTCATCTTTCCAAATACCGCTAGCTATGAAGTTCAGTCTTGCAGAAAAAAAGGAAAAAGAACTATGTGCTTCAGACATTTACACTAACAGGAAACTCTCCTAAAATGTTAACTGGGTTATTTGTTGAGCAATTACTATGTGACTAGCACTATGCTAAGAGCTGGGGTAGTTCTGCTACAACCAGATCAAACCAGAATCCCCATCCCAGCTGGGACTCATCGCCTAAGAGGGAGGGAGAGTAGGCAATTTGACTCCCAAGCCCGGACTCTTTCCACTGAGCCACGCTGCAACTCTAAAGAAATGAATGGCTGATGCGATTTCTCAAATTTGCAGAAGTTTTCAGTGGATTTAAAACTAATAATTGATTTAAAATTAATAATATCCATAATAATAGCAAAATACTACACTCTGATTATGCAAGTTAGCCAAATGGCTAGAAACTAGAGGAAATTAGTGGATGAGCAAAAAGAAAATAAGTAGGACCAACCTTAATACTGGATCTCTGCCCTCCCAGTCCCCTCTGTGTAAATCGTAGGGGAATTTGTGTTGGGGGGGATTTTTGAGGGCATTTTCTTCTGGCTAAGAAGCCATGGGAGCAATAAAAAAGAAAGACTGTGCCTGATGAATGGTGGAGAAGCAATGTTGTCTAGTGGAAAGAACAGGTGACCGGATCCAGGATACATGCTTTTTGACCCCATCTCTGCCACTTTGCCCGCTGTGTGACTTCACTTCTCCATGCTCGGTTCCTCATCTGTCAAATGGGGATTGAGACCGCGAGCCCCACATGGGGCAACCTGATTACCTTGTATCTACCCCAGTGCCTAGAACATTGCTTGGCACGTAGTTAGCACTTAACAGATACCATTATCATCATTATCATCATTATCATTTAAATGCAGAAGGTGAATAAATCTTTTAAATGAATCACAGGGAAGCATCATGGCCTAGTGGAAAGAGATCGGGCCTGGGAGTCCGAAGGACCTGGGTTCTCATGCCGCCTCCTCCACCTGTTTGCTGTATGACCTTGGTCGAGTTACTTCATTTCTCCGTGCCTCAGTTACCTCATCTATAAAATGGGGATTAAGACTGTGAGTCCCATATGGGACAGGGACTGTGTCCAACTCGATTAGCTTGTATCTACCCCAGTGCTTAGAACCATACTTGACACATAGTAAGTGCTTAACAAATACCATTATTATTATGTAATAATAATAATAATAAATCAGGTTGCCTTTCTAGGCAAGGAACGGCTCTCTTCACAAGCTAGGTGAACCAGGACGACAGCATCAACACCATGCTACGGACACTGATTATTGTAAATGGGTTCTGCATCTAAAAATCTTGGGGGAGCTACAGTGGGCTCTAATCCCGCCTGCCTACTTACTTATTCCATTTCATTCCTCTAAGGGAAGCTAAGTGTCAAGAAAACTTGACTGGCACTGAGCAAAACACCAACACTAAAATAACTTTCTCTTGCATGGATTTTGGTCTTGAATTCTAAAGGCAGAGACCCCATCGATCAATCGATAAATAGTATTGATTGGGCTGCCATTTTTTGTAAATCAGAGTACTAAGTGCTTGGGAGAATGCAGTAAAAATAGTAGACACGATCTCTCCCTTTTTTGTTATGGTATTTATTAAGCTCTTACTTTGTGCCAGGCCCTGTTCTAAGCACTGGGAAAGATACAAGGTAATCAGGTTGGAAACAGTTGATGTCCCACATGCGACTCGCGGTCTTAATCCCCGTTTTACAGATTAGGGAACTGGGGCCCAGGGAAATGAAGTGACTTCCCCAAGGTCACACAGCGGACGAGTGGCAGAGCCGGCACTAGAACGCAGGTCCTTCTGACTCTGAAGCCTGTGGTCTATCCACTAGGCTACGCTGCCCTCAAGAAGCCAATAATCTAGCAGGAGAGGCAGACACTAAAATAAATTACAGATAGAAGGAAGAAAGAAAAGGAGGAATATGAATGTGAGTTAGTGCTTAAGTAACGGGGCATCTAAGAAGTTCTCCAGTAGGAGATTGTGTGTACACCAGTTCTTCCAACTCTATCATATTATATTTTCCCAAGCGCTTAGTACAGTGCTGTACACACAATAAGCGCTCTCTAGATACAGTCGCTTGATTGACTGACAAGCTCTTAGGTGATGCTAAAGTACTGACATGGAAGTCGGGAAGACTAGAAATTAATCACAGAAGGCCTCCTGGTGGCTAATGTGATTTTAGAAGGGCTTGGAAGATGACAACAGCTATGGTCTGTACCCCAATATCACTAATTGTACACTTAACATATCAATATTCATATATCGAAATTAATAATATTAAGATCCCATTATTTATTAATAATAAATGAGGTCGGTACCTAATATCCAATGAGCAAGCTACAAGAACTCAAACAAACTCTCAGTTCTCATTCTTCTCGCGTTTGACGCTCAAAGTCAGCGAGGCCTCGTGGATAGACCACGGGCCTCGGAGTCAGAAGGACCAGGGTTCTAGTTCCGGCTCTGAAACCTGTCTGCTGTGTGACCTTTTGAGCAAGTCATTTCACTTCTCTGTGCCTCTGTTACCTCATCTTTAAAAACGGGGATTAAGACTGTGAGCCTCATGTAAGACATGGACTGTGTCCAACCTGATTACCTTGTATCTACGCCAGTGCTTAGAACAGGGCCCGGCACATAGTAAATGCTTAACAAAATACCATTTTAAAAAAAAAAAAAAAACAATAGGCAACCCAGAGACCATTTGAACAAAGATCTAGCTGCCTGGGGATAAACTGCCTTTTTTTCTAGGATAGGCAACCGAGAACCTCAAAGCTCTACTCCGTAGTCTAGCATCGTGGGGAATTACCGAGCCTACTGGATGAAGACAGTTCAGACCTAATGGAATTACCAAATAAATATCTTCCACTTAAATCCCTCTTTGAAAGACGCACTGTGCTCTTCGAGAGCCACTTGTTGATGAAGAAGATGGAAAGGAAGGTAAAAAAGAGTCAATAAATATTTCCACTTCATCCTTTTCCTAAAAATCCCAAAGACAGGGAGAGGGCTCTGAACACCCATAGGGAAGCAGCGTGGTTCAGTGGAAAGAGCCTGGGCTTCGGAGTCAGAGGTCATGAGTTCGACTCCCGGCTCTGCCACTTGTCAGCTGTGTGACTGTGGGCAGGTCACTTCACTTCTCTGTGCCTCAGTTACTCATCTGTAAAATGGGCATTAAATGTGAGCCTCACGTGGGACAACCTGATTACCCTGTATCTACCCCACCGCTTAGAACAGTGCTCTGCACACAGTAAGCGCTTAACAAATACCAACATTATCATCCCATCAGTTACTTTTCCCCCGCAGGCTGGTTTATTGATAAAGGAGGGCTAGAGCTCGTAGTACACTAATAAAACTCTATCGGATACCAGTTCAAACACTTGCCACGACATGTCTAATGCACCGACAGTTTGCATCGACAGACACACACAGCCAGAATCGTGTAGGTGGATGAGGTTGGCAAGTGTGGGAGAGAAAGAGGTGTTAATAACAAGTCTGGACCTTTACAAACTTTATATAATCTGGCGAGTGGGATAAACTGTCCTGGCATAATCCTGAATTTCACAATAGTTCATCTGTTCTACCCGGCTCATAAAAAACCAGCTCATGAAAAAACTGTTAACAGAGATTCCTTAGGAATCTCTCACCAACCTCATTCAACTTCCCCCCTAGCTTTTCACTCTGAAAGCAAAGATTGACCCTGGAAGTAGAAATTACATACTGAGAACCACCTGGGAGATCACATTTGTAGTGGGAAGCATCATTCCACTAGTTTGTTTAAGCTATTTGTTAAAGTGACGTAGATCAGAAATCCATATCCTTTCCCACTGATCCTGAACATAAGTAACCTGAGTTATTAATAACCATCTAAAACTGCGGGCAGCTCAACCGGAGCTATTTATTATTTCAGCCTCATAGTCACCATGGGAGAACTGAACTCCAAAAGATTTTAAATCCAGGTTACCGGTCGTCCCACCATTCATGTTGGCAAACCCATTAAGGGCAGCTCACAAATTTCTGTTCTGGATGAACCACATTTCAGAGAAATCCTTCAGGGGAGTTTTTTTCCTAGAGAACAGCTGAATTTGTTCCCATTATTACTTGAAATTTGTTTTCGGTACATGAGCATTTATTCACAATGTTTCCATTTAGTTCTGATAGCAGGAGCAGTATTAATTTAGCACTAACTGTGCAAAGCACTGCCCTCAACCCTGGAAAAGAATGTACAGGTGGAAATTAGACACGGTCCCTGAACTTCAAAGGGCTCACAATCTAAAAGTAAGAGAGAGAGAAGAGACTGGCAGCAAAGAAATGAAACAATAAAAACTCTAAAACAACATAAAAGACAGTACCCAAAATACAAAAGACCACAGTGAGCAGCTGTATGTTGTGACAAAGCAGCAGAGATTGAGGCTTCTCAGGGCTCAGAATCCAACGGTCGCAACACTCTACGCATTGTGGAGTTCTCATTCCGCAGCTCCGTCTGTCCTCCCCAAGGCAGGATAGGATCGGAGCCCCGGAATGATGCAAGACGCAGGTTACCGGGGTTACCCAGTTGTCTAGTGGCTGGAACATCAAACGCTCCCCGCTTTTGCTTCTAGGCCCATTCCGTTCTCCCCGGTAACCCCTGGCCTTTTGTGTAGTTGGGTGAATTTAGTTTCATGGCTGCTACAGTGAGGAGGAGGCAGCCGAGAGGACTGGATAGACTGGACTGGCCTGCAGACTCAGTGGTGGTGAAACGGCACGGTCTAGTGGCTAGAGCCCAGGCCTGGGATTCGGAGGAACCTGGGTTCTAATCCTGGCTCCGACCCTTGGCTGCTGTGTGACTTTGGGCGAGTCATTTCACTTCTCTGGGCCTCAGTTCACTCATCTGGAAAATGGGGATTAAGACCGTGAGCCCCGCGTGGGACAGGGACTGTGTCCAAGCTGGTTAGTTTGTATCTACCAGCTTACACGTTTTGTTCTTGGTTTTGTTGTCCGTCTCCCCCGTTTGGGCTGTGAGCCCCTTTGTTGGGCAGAGATTGTCTCTATCTCTTGCCGAACTGTACATTCCAAGCACTTAGTACAGTGCTCTGCAGCTAGTAAGCGCTCAATAAATAGCGCTTGATTGACTGAATCTACCCCGGCACTTGGAACAGGGCTTGATGCATAGTAAGCGCTTAACACACATTATTATTATTATTATTACGGGGCAAGCGAGGTACAGTGCAAGCCAACCATTGCCCCTGCTGCTGCTGCTGAGACCCCCCAGAAGGGAAAAGCTGACCCCATCATGAGACAGAGCCATCAGACTGGAGATGGCACAACCAGCTTGCACTTTCCAGAGGACATTAGACCTTGAGTTCGAGCCCACTCCCAGGCAATGCTTGCTCCCTACAGTCCCGGCCCTGTGCCGAACCCCCTCAGAGGTGTCCCTGAGCCTCACAACCCCCATCCCTTGGCCTGGACCCATCCTGGACCCCCTGCAGGAGCAAAGAGCATCGTCGGCCAACTCTCTGGGCATCTGCCGCCGGATCCACCTCACTCCCCACCCCTGTTCAATCCCACGGTCACCCCCTAGCCCTGGGAAGTTGGGGGCAGTGCCAAAGCCATGGGGATTTCTTCCCCTGAACCTGTGCTCCCAATTGATCCAGTGCTCTTCTCCTGGAATCACCACCTAGCCTTACTTTTTCTGACCAAGTCCTCTCCCGATCCTCTTCCTGCCTCTCCAGCCAATCCTTCAGAGTCTCTTTAACTAGTCTCCCCTGTTGGCGTGAAAGATCCTATCGGGCAGAGAACGTGTCCCTTCACGATTCTGTACTTCCCAAACAACTAGTACAGTGCGATACCCAGAGAGGGTGTTCAATAATGCTACTATTACTCCTCCTCCTCCTGAATAACTGTGGCGTTTAGGGGCTTACTATACACCAAGCACTACGCACTAGGGTGGATTCCAGCTACTCAGGTTGAACGCAACCCCTGTCCCACAGGGGGTTCACGGTCTAATTAGAGGGAGAACGGTTATTGAATCCCCCTTTTACAGATGAGGGAACTCAGGTGCAGAGAAGGGAAGTGTTTTGCCCGAGGTCACGCAGGAGACAAGTGATGAGGGGGAGATTAGAACCCAGTTCTTCTGGCCCTCGCTCTTTTCACTTAGCCATGCCATACAACTACTGCTGCTGGTCCCACTCTTCCTCTGCCTTCCACTGTCCAACTGCGGATGTGCCTCAAGGCTCAGTTTTAGGTCCACTTCTCTTCTGGAGCGACCCTCACTTGTCAGCTGTGTGACTGTGGGCAAGTCACTTAACTTCTCTGTGCCTCAGTTCCCTCATCTGTAAAATGGGGATTAAGACCGCGAGCCCCACGTGGGACCACCTGATTCCCCTGTGTCTACCCCGGCGCTTAGAACAGTGCTCGGCACATAGTAAGCGCTTAACAAATACCAACATTATTATTACCTGAGGAACTCATCCGCCCCTTTGGCTTCAACTGCCACCTCTACCAGATGATTCCCAAATCTACACAGCTTCCCTGACCTCTCCTCAATAATCTTGCATTTCCTTCAGCCTCAAGGTCATCCTCATATGGACTTTCTGCTGGAATTTCAAGTTAAATAGGCCCCGGACTGAACCCCTTTTCTTCCCTTTCAAATCCTCCCCTCCATCTATCTTTCCCACACAGCTGACACTACTGCCATTTCACCCATCCCTCAAGCCAAGCAATTAGAGAAGCAGCGTGGCTCCGTGGAAAGAGCCCGGGCTTTGGAGTCAGAGGTCGGGGTTCGAATCCAGGCTCCACCACTTGTCAGCTGTGTGACTGGGGGCAAGTCACTTCACTTCTCTGGGCCTCGGTTACCTCATCTGTAAGATGGGGATTAAGACTGTGAGCCCCACGTGGGACCACCTGATTCCCTCGTGTCTACCCCGGCGCTTAGAACAGTGCTCTGCACATAGTAAGCGCTTAACAGATACCAACATTATTAATTCCCTCTACCCCTCCCTCTCTTTCCACCCCAGTGTTCAGTCTGTCACTAAATCACGTCCGTTCTTCTTTGACATTTCCAGACTCCATCACTTCCTCTCCATCTACATGATCACCACTCCAGTCAAGGGACTTGTAATATTCCAGCTTGTCTACTACATCAACCTTGTTGCCGATTTTCCCACCTCCAATCTCTCGCCTCTCCAGTCCAAACTTCACTCTGTTGCCCAGATCATTATTCCAAAAGATCATATCGGATACATCTCCCTCACGGCCTCTAATGATTGCCTATCCCTCTCCGCATCAAGCAGGTACAACGCGAGACACAGGTTCTAATTCCAAATCTGCCAGCAGCCTGCAGTGTGACTTTGGGCAGGTCACAGCTTCTCTGTGCCTTAGTTTCCTCATCTGTGAAATGGGGATTAATAACAATAATCATTATAATATATGAATGCATAAAATTAGATATAATTTATAAACATTATATTGATGTTATAATGTTGTATTATAATATTATTATTATTAAGTCACTTGTTAAGCACTTACTCTGTACCGGGCGTGGAGTAGATAGAAGCAAATCCAATTGGACACAGTCCCTGTCCCACATGAGGCTCACAGTCTTACTCCCCATTTTACAGATGAGGTAACTGAGGCACAGAGAAGTGAAGCCACTTGCCCATGGTCACAGAGTAGGCAGGTGACTGAGCCGGGATTAGAACCCCGCTCCTTCTGACTCCCAGGCACTATCCACTGAGCCACGCTCTTCTCGGTTAAATGTCTGTACTCCCTACTTAGACCGTGGGATGGGACTGTGTCCACTCTAATTAACTTGTACCAACCCCAAGTAAGAACTAAACATATATAAAATAATTATTATTATTTATAATAAGAATTACCATAATAAGCAATTAAAAGATACTGCTATTGATAACTGTGGTATCTGTTAAGCGATTACTATGTGCCAAGCACTGCACTACGCACTGGGATGGGGACAAGCAAATCAGGTTGGACATAGTCCCTGTCCCACATGGGGCTCTCAGTCTCAATCCCTATTTTACAGAAGAGTTAATCGAGGCACAGAGAAGTTAAGTGACTTGCCCAAGGTCACACAGCAGACAAGTAGCAGAGCTGGGATAATCCTCAGGATTATTAATATAGAACTCTGGCTGTCACCACAACCTTGTGATGTAAGCAAACTCTTTAGGAGAGCCAAAATTGTGAAGAACAGACTACAGGCCCACAAGGATTTCCTGAGCCCGTGGTCTTTGCAAATTCGATGAAGACCATTTTCGGGCCATCGTTCTGAACTCCGCATTTCTCCTACACCTGTTCAGCAACACAGATCACGTTAGTAACACTGGGTGCAATTGAAAATCACAATGGCTTGCAGGGGGAATTTTTTTTTCCCTCAGTTGGTCAATTTGTCATTTCAAAAAAGCTCTGGCTAGGATCTATCCAGCAGGAGTCAGAAGGGATAGTCCAAAATGACTACTACATATCGACGACAGGCCTAATTCTGAACTCATAATATCCTACGCCAAGACCTGTACTAAGTGCCGGAGCAAACATAAGATAAACCAAACCACAAGGTGATCACAATCTAAATGGGGCAACACGGACATATGGAGCAAGAAGAATAGATTAAAGACATCTGCAAGAGAAAATTAAACAATCAAAATACGTCCCTGCCAAATAACCAGAATTTCAGGGTCACTATCCCACCCTAAGCTGCCTCTAAATGGAGAATGACAGTCATACATCTTTCCTCCACAAGATATATTTATGGATAAATTCTACCCCCCTCCATTTCCTTTAGTGTAAACTCACAGGGGCATGACCTCCAAGAGTTTCCGACACCCCATTCTTTGGTCTGTTGTCTGAAATAGTAATTACGGTATTATTTAAGCCCTTACTACACGCCAAGCACTGTTGTAAGCTCTGGGAGAGATACAAGTTAACCAGGTTGGACACAGTCCCTGTCCCACATGGGGCTCTATGGCTCTGCTGTGTGACCTTGGGCAAGTCACTTCACTTCTCTGTGCCTCAGTTACCTCATCCGTAAAATGGGGATGAAGACTGTGAGCCTCATGTGGGACAACCTGATGACCTTGTATCTCCCCCAGCGCTTAGAACAGTGCTCTGCCCATAGTAAGTGCTTAACAAATACCAACATCATTATTATTATTATTATTATTATTATTATTGGGGCTATTGTGCTCTGAACAGACCTGCCAACAGTGCGAAGCCTGAAACTCTTTATTTTTTTATGGTATTTCTTAAATGCTTACTATGTGCCTGGCACTGTTTTAAGTGCTGGGGTAGATATTAGGTTGGACACCGTCAGTGTCCCACAGGGACTCACAGGATTAATCCCCATTTTACAAATGAGGAAACTGAGGACCAGGGAAGTTAAGTGACTTGTCCAAGGTCACATGGAAGACAAATGGTGGCGGTGGGATTAGAACCCACGTCCTTCTGGCAACCAGGCCCATGCTCTACCTGCTAAGCCACGCTGCTTGAAACTTTGCACCTTGAACAGTTCCACTCCCTCGTCCTTGTTTTCTTCGATGTTTTTCTGCTTTTATTAATTCGATATTTCCTTTATGTGCCCTTCTTCTTCTTCAAGTGCTGTCGAGTTGTTTCCAATCCATGGCGGCTCCATAGGCACACCCGCTTCAGAACATCCCATCTTCTGTCATAAAGTCGTTTGGCTTTCCACAGTCAGAGTTTTTTTGGTATAGATGCGGAAATGATTTACCACTGCCTTCTTCCATGCGGTAAAAACCTGAGTCTGTCGTTTTCTTTCATCAACATTTCTATCAGCTGATCCATCGCCTTTGATTCTTTCCCGTGCTGCTGCTGCCCAGCACAGGTGAATTAACTTTGATGCTTCAGCTTAGACCTTCCCATTATAGCTAGCTTCATCATTCATTCATTCATTCATTCAATAGTATTTATTGAGCGCTTACTATGTGCAGAGCACTGTACTAAGCGCTTGGAATGAACAAGTCGGCAACAGATAGAGACGGTCCCTGCCCTTTGACGGGCTCACGGTCTGATCGGGGGAGATGGACAGACGAGAACGATGGCGATAAATAGAGTCGAGGGGAAGAACATCTCGTAAAAACAATGGCAACTAAATAGAATAGAGGCGATGTACATCTCATTAACAAAATAAATAGGGGAATGAAAATATATACAGTTGAGCGGACGAGTACGGTGCTGAGGGGATGGGAAGGGAGAGGGGGAGGAGCAGAGGGAGATGGGGGGAAAAGAGGGTTAAGTCATCAGCATACGCACACTCTCCTGCCTCCATATGGTGTCGATTAATACAGTGCAAGTGCTCAGAACAGTGCTTTACACACAGTGAGTGCTTAATAAATACGGTTCAATGAATGAACGATTCACAGGAGAGATGTGCCCATTGCTAACATCCTTTCACCTTATTCTTAGAGCATGAGCGTCTTTTGGGCTCATACACTAGCGTTTTTTGCCAGTGTTCCCAAGCGCTCAATAAATACGGTTGAATGAATGAATGAAAAAACCTGGCCCAGAGAAAACGGGGGGTTGTTTGCGGGAGCCCGGAGTCCCCCACTAGACTATTAGCTCCTTGTGGGCAGGGCAGGGGTTTACCAGCTTCGTTGTACTCTCCCACGCGCTCAGTACAGCGTTCTGCATACAGTAAGCACTCGGTAAATACTACTGTTTGATTGATTGGTTAACTTTATGCAGTGATCCCAAGAGCTCGGTACGGTGCTCTGTACCCCAGCGCTTAGAACAGTGCTCCAGCGCTTAGAACAGTGCTCTGCACATAGTAAGCGCTTAATAAATACCAACATTATAATTACTGTCCTACTACAACCCAGCCTGCACATTTCATTCCTCTAATGCTAACCTTCTCACTGTACCTCTATCTTGTCTATCGCTGACCTATCGCCAACATCCTACCTGTTGCCTGGAACACCCTCCCTCCTCATATCAGACAGATAATTGCTCTGCCCCACTTCAAAACATCATTGAAGGTGCATCTCTTCCAAGAAACCTTCCCCGAATAAGCCCTCCTCTCCTCTTCTCCCCTTCCCTTCTGTGCCATTCTTACTTGCTCCTTCATTCATCCTCCCTCCCATCCCCACAGCACATATGTATATGTCTGCAATTTATTATTTATATTAATGTCTGTACTGTGAGCCCTTTGTGGACAGGAATATGTCTGTTGTTATATTGTACTCTCCCAAGTGCTTAGTACAGTGCTTTGCCCACAGCGAGTGCCCAATAAATACGACTGAATGAGTAAGCACTCAGTAAATACGATCAGTGATGGTGATGATCAATGCAGAGCCCCATTTCTGACCCAAGTCAGAGGAGCTGGAGTTGGAGGGTCCATTAGAATCCAATACGGGGTTGATAGCGGGACCCAGGAGAGCCCCGCTTCTCCTTCGGCGAACCCCTCCACTGTCGCATTTCTGGATCCCAGCTCTGATATTCAAGTGGCTCCAGGGAGAAGGATAAAGGAGTAAGGAAGGAAAGGGGTAAGGAGAGTAGTAGCCTGGATCAAGCTTATCGTAGCATCTGAAAAAGGAGAGCCCTGGTTCTCCTTCAGCGAACCCCTCCACCGTGGCATTTCTGGATCCCAGCTCTGGGGTTGAAGTGGCTCCAGGGAGAAGGATATATGAGTGAGGAAGGGAAGGGTTAAGGAGACTAGTAGCCTGGATCAAGCTCATCTTAGCATCTAAAAAAGGACTCCAAACCAGATATCTCACCCTTGCTAAGCCCCACCCACTCGCTCTAGTTTTTGTATGCTCGTAATACGGCCAGCTCCTATAGGAACCCTAGTGCAAACTTATGGATAACAGAAAGGAAGAGCTAAAATATGGAAATGAGGTGACCGCCCATCTTTTTAAGGTATTTATTAAGTGCTTACTTCGGGCCAGGCACTGTGCTAAGCTCTGGGTAGATACAAGGTGATCGGGTTGGGCATAGTCCCTGTTCCACATGGAGTTCACAATCTTAATCCCCTTTTTACAGATGGGGGTAACTGAGGCACGGAAAAGCAAAGTGACTCATCCAAGGTCACGCGGCAGACAAGTGGCGGAGCTGGGATTAGAACCCATGTTCTTCTCGCCCCCAGGCCCGTGTTCTATTCATATGGCACACTGCTTCTCAACTCTCCTCCAGGGAAGGTTTTGTGGAAGTTGGGGGAGGGTAGATGTTCATACCTCTCTACAATTTTAGCTGGACATCACGTGGCTGCCTCTTCAAAGAGGAGGATATTTACTTGCGAGGGGAGAGGAACAGGGAAGAAGAGAATGATGAGAGGGAAGAGTTCACTGAGGAGTATTTCCAGGATAAGAGGACAGATCCGGTCATCGATTGACCAAGAGGAACGGTACCTTGGAAAAAGGAAATGCGGTGAGGTAAATACTGGGATCCATTTCTGACTCCAAGGGCTGGGAGAGGGGGGCTGGGGGGAGGAGAGTAGAGGACTCTCCCACTCCACTCTCCGCCCCCCACCCCCTGAAGATGGAGAGGAGGTGAGGTGAGTAGGGAGGTGGGGGTTGGGGAGGAAGTCAGAGCACGGACACCCATCATCAAGACAAGGCTCAGCGAAGCGGAGATATAATTAATTAGGGAATCCACTTACCATACTAAAAACTGCAGGCCAGGAAGCTGCAGCAGAGAGCACTCTCAATGGCCTATTATTTGTTCTTGATTATAATTAAACACTTTTCATTAGAAACTTAACATCTGACTTAATCAGAGCAAGCCACTTAAATTCGTTTGCCATGCTCGATATCGCCAAATTTTTCAACCTCAATACCTGGTTTTGGCAACAGTCCCCAGACGAGCTAGCGCAGAATAAAAGCCTCTAGGGGCAAGTCAAGAGCGAAGGAGGAGAAGTGGAGGCAGATGAAGTAAATACGGCGCGGTAAGAATGAAAAGAAGGGGAAACGTTGAAAATCGAATGGGGATGTGATTCTCCCCGAGAGCCTGGTACTTCATTTATAAAGTGGCCTTGTCTCAAATTCCAAAAATATCAGTGTCATAGGTTTCTATTGTATATGCCTGAAAATGCCTCCAAAGTTTGGGAATTAATCAGATGGCACCGCCGATCTTTTGAAGCCGGACTACGGTGAACCAGCCTCTTCCCCTCTGAATGAATTACATTGAAATCATATAATTGCTGGCTGCCATTCAGTCACCCTTGACAAAAGGGAACTTAAAAATTGGAACGTTTTCCTCCGTCTCCCAACTTGCGGTCCTGGAGCACGGGTGGGTGGAAGTCAGGGCCTCGGAAATTGCCTAAAAATCTACATCCTTCTAACGAATGAGAAAAGGGGGGGGAAAAAAGGTGCGATTTGAGGGCAAATCATTTTGTGTTAATCCTTGGGAACTCGAGGCATGAAGATAAAAGAAGAAAAAACGCAGGTTTCACTTTGCTCATTATGGCACATTGACTTTCACCTAATCGTATGCAATTAAAATTTCTTCATGAGATTTCCTTATTGAAATAAGAAAGATAGCGCCAGGGCTGAATATCGGGATGGCTTCGGCATGAACATACCGCCTGGACAAACTGATTTATCATGTCTTATTCCAGCAGCACTTTCTTGCTTGCTCATTTCTCATCTTATTACTGTGAAGTTGTAATTAAAGAGGACCCTCCCACAGACCAGAGTTCTTCAGGACAAGCTAAATTATAAATGTGCTGCTCTTTCACTGAGACCAATTTAAAGGCGCCGTTTGCAATGGGAATGATGCATGTCAGAGACTGGGGTGGGGAGGGGGACGGGGGCTTCCATCAACTTGAATTCCGTGCAGACCCATTCTTCACTGACCCAGAGTGAGAAGTCAACCTGCCTGTGTGGTCCCAGTAAGCTTCGTTTTCCGGGCAAGTATAGATCGGCTATTGATGGCCTCCCTGCTGAGATCCATAAGCCGGTCAATTAAAACAATATGATCTATAGATACTATGTGTTCATTTCAAATGACTGGACACAAATCTAATTATATAATCACTGATTTAATGCCTTGGAAAAGGAGAACATTTTAAGGGAGAATGAACAAGACTCTCTGGAAACAAAGACTTCCGAAACACATGCAGGGTCAAGATACTCCAGAGATGTGTGCAATTTACATGCCTCCTAGAATGGAAAATTGGCCCAGAAGGTTCCACGATGAAATTTTCTCGGACCTCTTTGAGTAGTCCAGGGATAACTATCATTTCTTATCTCCAGGAGGTCTTTTAGATAATGCTGCAGGAATTCCCTCTCAGGGACACACCTGGAGAGTTCCCAGTACTCTCCCAGTCTCGACTACGGGAGGGAGAGTCAAGCAGAGGCCTAGCCATCCCGTTTCTAGCTTGGGCAGTGTCTAGCGAGTGGAAGGCCAGCGGCTACAAAGCAGCAGAGGCATGGGAGAGAGTCGAGGGCGGAGATTCAAGTTTACTGTGCAGAAGGAGGAGACGGTCAACCATTTCCATAGTTTTACCCAGAAAACTGTATGGATCCACTTCCAAGAATGGCTGCGGGTGGAGGTGGGGCGTTCTGGGAGAGATGTTTCCTTGGCGTCGCTGTGGGTTGGAGATGACTCGACAGCATAGGACAAGCAAGCTATCGGGGCAAAATGATGGGAGTCACATTTCCAGTTTCTCTGGGCTGAAAATAACAAAATCAGGAATATCTGAGAAGCAGCATGGCCTAGTGGATAAAGCACGGCCCTCGGAGTCAGAAGGTCCTGGGTTCAAATCCCTCCTCCACCACTTGTCTGCTGTGTGATCTTGGACAAGTCAGTTCACTTCTCCGTGCCTCAGTTACCTCAACTGTAAAGTGGGGATAAGACTTGTGAATCCCTTGTGGGACACAGACTGTGTTCAATCTGATTGGATTGTATCTAACCCAGTGCTTAGTACAGTGTCCGACGGGTAGTAAGCACTTAACAAATACCATTTAAAAAAAAAAAACAAAGTGTTTACCTAAACAATTCTTGCTGGGTCATTTCTAAAAGGTCTCCATTTCCACCCAGGAATCTTTAAATCCCTTTCATGTTGTAATGATCAGGTGGGAGACTTGGACAACTGGATGCATTCAGGGATTACTCTAGGTTTCTAGTCATAAATTACATTCTGGGAATCTTTCAGAACAGAATAGGTATCTTCCTGAATGGGCTGTAGGTGGGAGGAGAAACAGATAATCTCTAAAAGTTCCTCCCTGTGGGGTTGATTGTAGGATGTGTTTCTACAGGGCTGGTGCTCTCTGGAAGGGATATCTCTGAGAGGACAGGAGAAAGGAGAGAGGAAAATATATTCCTAGAAAGCCCAGTTGGAGAACAGCTTTTGGATTTTTTTTAAGTAGCCATTCAAACCTTGCAACTAGTTAATAGAGTTGTACGTGTAGCTTTGCTCCCACCAAAGTAAAAAACAGATGCTATTTGTTTAGCACTTACAATGTGCCAAACACTTTACTAAGCATCAGGGTAGACAGGACTATCGGGTCAGGCAGGTTCCACATAGGGATTGCAATTTCAGTAGGAGGGAGAACAGGTTCTGAGTCCCTTTTTCACAAATGAGGAAACTGAGGCACAGAGAAATTAGAACCCAGGTCCTCCGATACCCAAGCGTGTGCTCCTTCCATGAG
Source organism: Ornithorhynchus anatinus (assembly GCF_004115215.2). Taxonomy (NCBI): domain Eukaryota; kingdom Metazoa; phylum Chordata; class Mammalia; order Monotremata; family Ornithorhynchidae; genus Ornithorhynchus; species Ornithorhynchus anatinus. The sequence goes on from NC_041745.1 coordinate 25,224,234, forward strand.
GACGCGATGCAACCCACACCGCTCCACATTGGGAGACTCAGATGGCCAGAAGAAGAGAAGCTTGTGTCTGGAGTTTAGCGATCAGTGATCTGTTTCTGACTGAGAGGCAGTGTGGCCTGGTGGCCAGAACATGGGCCCTGGAGTCAGAGGACCTGGCTTCTAATCCCAGCTCCACCACCTGCCCGCTGTGTGACCTTGGGCAAATCACTTAACCTCTCTGTACCTTGGTTACTTCATCCACGAAAACGGAAGATTCAGACTGTGAGCCCCATGTGAGACGAGGACTGTGTCCGACCTGATCAGCTTTGTAGAGTGCCTGGCACATAGTAAATGCTGAATAAATACCATTAAAAAAAATAAATCAAAGCCATCTCTCAGGAGAAGGGCTGGCTTCAGTCGGTAAGCGCTTCAGGGTGCATGGCCAGAGAGAAGCCGGGGGCAGAAGGATTAATAATGGCAAAGCACCTGCTCTAATCACGAGTGACAACTGTGTCAACGGCGACCTGAGAAGGGAGATTCATTCAATCATATTTATTGAGGGCTTCCTGTGTGCAGACCATTGTACTAAGCACTTGGGAGAATACAAGAGAACGATAAACAGGCACATTCCCTGCCCACAACGAGATCCGGTGGGCGGGGGAGAGAGGGAGAGGAAGGAGGGATTTCCCCCCCATCGGAGATGAGTGGGGTCTATGTTCGAGGGTTCAAACGGACTCCGGTATGACGTCGCCACACGGCACTGCACACACTCAGAGCAAGACATGGTGACTTTATGTAGAACAGAAGGGGAAGGATAAGTTTCCGAAGCCAGCCCAGCGTGAGATGGGCAGGTTCTGCGAGAATCTTGAAAATAAGCAGCTAACGTAGGTGGCCAAGACCGCCACGAGATTGCCATCTTGGCAACCGCCAGCCGCTATGGCACAAAATCCGCACAGTGCCATAAAGGAGTTTAATAGGTATAGTTCTTGAGTGCCCTTTATAGTGGACCATCCCCCTGCCTACTTGTTCTCTTTCTGCTTCCACTGCCCCAGTAGGAACCTGACTGACAGGAACAAGACAGCATAAGTGGCCAAACCAAGAACTAGTTGCCCAGATTTTGTGGCCCAGGACCTCAACCTTCGCTTATGAAGGAGTCGCCATCCTCATAAGCAGCTTTGCAAACTCTAGTTGATATGCCCAGAGGCTAAAAAAGAGCAGAGCAGGCCTATTAGAAGTCAAGCTGTGGTTCTTGACAGAAATTGGGCTTAAGGAAATTTATTATTTTCCACATTTCCTCCTTGCTGACCTCCCTGCCGTCCGTCTCTCCCGTTTCCAATCTATAATCCACTCTGCTGCCCAGATTTGATGCTACTGATGCCCGTCTACTTGTTCTGTTAAGTTGTCTGTCTCCCCCTTCTAGACTGTGAGCCCGTCGTTGGGCAGGGATTGTCTCTATCTGTTGCCGAACTGTATTTTCCCGGTGCTTATTACAGTACTCTGCAGATAGTAAGTGGTCAATAACTACAATTGAATGAATGAATAATTCTTCCCCCAGAAAGAAAATATCAGTCCACATCTCCCACTCCTCAAGAACCGCCAGCGGTTGCCCATCCATCTCCACATCAAACAGAAACTTTACCATGGACTTTAAATGATTCAATCAGCTCCCTCTCCCCTTCCTTACCTCGCTGATTTCCTACTATGGCCCTGTCTGCAAACTACACTCCTCTCAATCTTCTAATGCCGACTTATTCACTGTACCTCGACCTCATGTATCTTACCATCGACACTTTGCCCATACCCTCCCTCTGGCCCAGAACTCTCTTCCCCTTCATGAACAACACTCTCGCCGCCTTCAAAGTCTTACTAAAATCACATTTTCTAAAAATTTTCTAAACATCAAAATAAGCCCATGTTTCCCCTACTCCATCTACCTCCTGCATGAACTAAGCACTTGGATCTATATCCCACACAAACTGATATTCACCCCACCCTCATCTTACAGCACTTTGTACATATTCATATTTTTTTTAATGTCTGGCTTCCCTTTTAGACCGTAAGCTCCTTGTGGGCTACAGGTTGGACGCAGTCTATGTCCCACATGGGGCTCACAGTCCTAATTTTATTGTTGAGGGAACTGAGGCACAGAGAAGCTAAGTGACTTGCCCAAAGTCACACAGCAGACAATGTGTCTACTCACTCTATTGTACTGTACTCTCTCAAGCACTTAGTACGGTGCTCTGCATACAGTAAGTGCTCAATAAATACCACTGATTTATTGATTTCCATCTTTCTTCTCATTGTGTTGCTTTTGGCTGGTCTATTCAAAGACCAACATCTGACTGTTCGTGAGAAGCAGCGTGGCGTAGTGGAAAGAACATGGGCTCGGGAGTCATTCAGTAGTATTTCAATAGTAATAGAGATAATAATAATAATAATAATGTTGGTATTTGTTAAGCGCTTACTATGTGCCGAGCACTGTTCTAAGCGCTGGGGTAGACATAGGGGAATCAGGTTGTCCCACGTGGGGCTCACAATCTTAATCCCCATTTTACAGATGAGGGAACTGAGGCACAGGGAAGTTAAGTGACTTGCCCACAGTCACACAGCCGACAAGTGGCAGAGCTGGGATTCGAACTCATGAGCCCTGACTCCAAAGCCCGTGCTCTTTCCACTGAGCCACGTGTGGGTTCAAATCCCGGCTCTGCTATGCGAGCTTGGGCAAGCCGCTTAACTTCTCCGTTCCCTCAGTTCCCTCATCTGTAAAATGGAGATTAATACTGTGAGTCCCATGTGGGACAACCTGATTATCTTGTGTCTACCCCAGTGCTTAGAACAGTGCTTGGCACATAGTAAGCACTTAACAAATACCATTATTATTATTGTACTGTGCATGTTATTGATAAATGATAAATTAACCAATGATATTTATTTAGTGTTTACTTTGTGCAGAGCACCGTCCTAAGGTGTGTGGACTATTGGATAGAGCATGGGCCTAGGAGTCAGAGGGACCTGGGTTCTAATCCAGCTCTATCACCTGTGTGCTGTGTGATTTTGGGCAAGTCACTTATCTTCCCTGTGCCTCAGTTGTCTCAACTGTAAAATCGACTGTGAGCTCCATGTGGGTCACGGACTGCTTCCAACTCGATTAGCTTGTATAAGTAAGTATAGGGACTAGCATATAGTAAGCGCATGACAAAAACCTTAAAGAAAGTGCTTGGGAGAGGACACTAGAACAGAGTTGATAGAAACGTTGCCTTCCCACCCCAAACTTACAGTTTCCAAGTAGCTCTGCAGTGATATGGGAAGAAACGATGGTGTTGTTAGGGGGAAGGGAAGGGATTGACATTAGTAAATCTTGAGACCACTGTTACGTTTTTGGACCGAGCGGAGGTTTTGAAGACTAGATTAGATCTGTAAGGCTTTGAATAGGGAGGGGGATCTTGCCTGTGAAATATTGACCCTAGATGTCCTCAGGTTAATTGTAGCGAATTTTGCCTTTTTAAGGAAAAAAAATCTCGGCAAAATAATCCTTCATAAGAAATATGCTATCAGAGCCATTACAAACTGTCATGTAAATATGAATTTGAACCATTTTAAAACATGCATCATTTACTTCCCGTACCTTAGAAGCTCCTTTAAAGTCACTATAGTCTATCATAAGAATTCATATCCAGCCTGTCCTTAAAGTGTCTTCAGGAGGTGAGAGAAACATAGTAGGTATTTAAATATCAATATGGAATCTTCTTGCTTACCCTCTTCTGATAATACAACTGTCAGCATACTAAACAATCAGTCAATCAATCAGTGGTATTTACTGAGGGCTCACTATGTGCAGATATCTCTCGGGGTGGCACCCGGAGAGTTTCCAGTCCTCTACCAGTCTCGGCTATGGGAGGGAGAGTCAAGCAGAGGCACACCCATCCCATTCCTAGCTTGGGCAGTGGCTACCAAGTGGAAGGCCATCTGCTACAAGTCGAAATTCATCCGTGCTGGGCAGCAGCGGCACGGGAGAGAGTCGAGGGCGGAGACTCGAGTTTGCTGCACAGAAGGCGGCAGTGGTCAACCGCTTCCGTATTTTTACCAAGATCCACTACCAGAACGATTGCAGATGGAGGTGGGGCGTTCTGGGAGATGCGTGTCCACGGCGTCACTAGGGGTCGAAGACGACTCGACGGCATAAGACAACAACAGCGATGTGCAGAGCCCTGAACTAAGCACTTGGGATAGAACAATGCAACAGAATTAGCAGACACGTTCCCTGCCCATACACACTCCGGCATGCATGGTGTAGTGGGTAGAGCACAGGCCTGGGAGTCAGCAGATCGTGAGTTCTAACCCCAACTCCGCCACTTGTCTGCTGTGTGACCTTAGGCAAGTCACTTAACTTCTCTGTGCCTCAGTGACCTCACCTGAAAAATGCGGAGTAAGACTGTGAGCCCCATATGGGAAAGAGACTGTGTCCAATCTGATTACCTTATATCTACCTCACTGCTTAGAACGGTGCTTGGCACATAGTAAGTGCTTAACAAATACTGTAATTATTAATATATTATTATTTTGTGCACCCAAGTTCTTAGGTAATGCAGGAGTTACACCTCTAAAGTACACAAGAAAACTCTTGAAGTATATACATCTCAACTAACACTGTGTATGTGCACGCAGGTGAGGAGCAGAATGGCTTAAAAATGATGGCATCTGTTTAGGCCTTACTCTGGGTCAAGCCCCGTTCTAAGTCCTGGGGAAGAAACAAGCTAATCGGGTTGGACCCCGCCCTTGTCCCCCATGGGGCTCACATTCTTGATTCCCGCTTTACAGATAGGTAGCTGAGGCACAGAGAACTGAAGTGACTTGCCCAAGGTCACACAGCAGACATATGGTGGAGCCGGGATTAGAACCCAGGTCCTTCCGATTCCCAGGCCCATACTGTATCCACTCGGCAGGGGTTTTGAAGTAAGAGGACTTGGGTTTTAATCCCAATCCTCCTATTTACGGGTGACCTTGGGCAAGTCACTTAACTACTTTATGGCTCCGTTCCCTCATGTGTAGAATGGGGATTCAATACCTACACCTCCTACGCAGACTGTGAGCCCCATGTGGGTCAGGGACTGCGTCTGACCTGATTAACTTATGCCTTCCCCAGTGCATTGAGCAATGCTTAAAACACAGTAAATGCTTAAGAAATACCACAGTTATTTTATCTATTATTACAAACTTGCCTTCTGACGTTGGGAAAAGATTTCTAAATTCTATAACCACACTCTATCCAAAATATGCAGTGAACACCTCTGTTGAAGAATGGAGCCTAGCATTGCACTAAGCATTTGGCCTAGAAATGAATTATTGTATTCATTTGCATAACTTGATTCTATTTATTGTTTTAATGAGATGTTCATCCCCTTGATTCTATTTATTGCTATTGTTTTTGTCTGTCCGTCTCCCCCGATTAGACCGTAAGTCCGTCAGTGGGCAGGGACTGTCTCTATCAGTAGCCGACTTGTACATTCCAAGCGCTTAGTACAGTGCTCTGCACATAGTAAGCGCTCAATAAATACTATTGAATTAATGAATGAATAACTGCCTCTTCTGCATAATTCCCTCCTCCCTTGTTTTGAGAAGGAAGTGTCTTTCCTAAGGTCACATAGAAGACTAATGGGAGAACCGGAACTGGAAATTGGGTCCTTCTGAGTGCCAGGCCCGTTGCTCTGTTCTTGTCTGTCCGTCTCCCCCGATTAGACCGTAAGCCCGTCAAACGGCAGGGACCGTCTCTATCTGCTGCCGACTTGTTCATTCCAAGCGCTTAGTACAGTGCTCTGCACATAGTAAGCGCTCAATAAATACTATTGAATGAATGGATTAGGCCACACTGCTTCTAAGGGATATTGCAAATACAGATTATGTCAAAAGCATAAAAATGTTTTGACATCTGTGAAAGAATCAAAGATCGTAACAATAGTAATTGTGGTATTTGTTAATCACTTACTATGTGCTAAGCACTTTACTAAGAGCTAGGGTAGATACAAGATAACCAGGTTCTACCAGGAGCTTCCAGTGTAAACACAGGCCTCTAAAAGTATGAGTGTGACCTAGTGGAAAGATCACTCTCAAGGGACTCAAGGGACCTGAGTTCTAATTCAGGCTCCCCCACTTGTCTGCTCTGTTACTTTGGGCAAATCACTTAATATCAAGAGTTTATAGGGAACATGGCCGAGTGCAATGGCAATGCAGAGGGAAAGGCAGGTTGGGGGAAAAGAGCCCTTAGTCAGGGAAGGCCTCTTGGAGGAGGCATGATTTTAATAAGGCTTTTTTGAAGTTGGGGGGAGTGGTTTTCTGTCATATATAGAGGGAGGGAATTCCAGGTCAGAGGGAAGAATTGGGAAATGAGTCAGTGGTGAGACAGATGAGACGGAGGCACGACAAACAAGCTGGAACTAGAGGCCAAGTGTGCGAGGTGAATAATAATAATAATAATGTTGGTATTTGTTAAGCGCTTACTATGTGCCGAGCACTGTTCTAAGCTCTGGGGTAGACATAGGGGAATCAGGTTGTCCCACGTGGGGCTCACAGTCTTAATCCCCATTTTACAGATGAGGGAACTGAGGCACGGAGAAGTTAAGTGACTTGCCCACAGTCACCCAGCCGACAAGTGGCAGAGCTGGGATTCGAACTCATGAGCCCTGACTCCAAAGCCCGTGCTCTTTCCACTGAGCCACGCTGCTTCTCCGACTCTGGAGAGTCTGGGGTGGACTCTGGTAGAAAATCAGTGACGTAAGGTAGGAGGTGGCGAGCTGATTGAGTGTTTTAGAGCTGAGGGTAAATAGTTTCTGTTTGATGTGGAGGTGGATAGGCAACCGCTGGAGGTTCTTGAGGAGCGTTGAGACGTGGACTGAACTTGTTGGTTTAGACTAATGATTCCTACAGCAGTGCGAAGTGTAGAGTGCAGGGGGGAGCGACAGAAGGCAGAGAGGTCAGTGAGGAGGCTGATTCAGTAGTCAAGGCAGGAGAGGATAAATGCTTGGATCAGCGTGGTGCCAGTTTGGATAGAGAGGAAGGGGTGGATTTTAGCAATGCTGTGAAGATAGAATAGACAGGATTTGGTGACCGACTGAATACGCAGGTTAAAATGAGAGCAGTGAGTTGAGGAAAATGCCAATCCCATACAGGGGAATCCTCGTTGGTTAGCAAGAGGCAAAACTCAGGCAAGAGACCTTTGAGGTTAGTATGTTAGTCTCAGACCTGGAAAAACCTCAAAGGGAGACCTGCAGCCCAGCACCAAGAATGAATCTAAGAGGAGCATAAACACCAGTGGCAATAGAAATTTCATAGAAATGAATAGCACTTTTTGAGATACGGCAGACCTGATAAACCTTCTCCATTATGATTAAGCACCTAAATCCTAATTAGGATTAAAACCCAGGTCCTCTTACTTCAAAGCCCCTGCCTAGTGGATAGAGTACGGGCCTGGGAGTCATTTTCTTTTGTGGGAGGAAGAGAAAGACAAAGACGAGGAAAAGCATGGCAAAGCATGAAAACACAGGCCCGGAAGTTATAGGATCTGCGTTCTAAATCTCTCTCACATTTACCTGCTGTGTGATCTTGGGCAAATCATTTTACTTCATTGTGCCTCAGTTTTCTCACCTGTAAAATGGGGATTCAATACCCATTCTCCCTCCTACTTGGACAGTGAGTCTCACGTGGAGCAGGGTTAGTGTCTGACTTCGTTAACTTGTATCCACCCAAATGCTTCATACAGGGCTTCTACATAGTAAGCGCATGACCGATACCATAATTGTGATTATTAGAAAAGAAATAGAAGTGATATAAAGGAAATTGATTGCACGTTGGGTACCCTAAATCTCATTTTAAGCCCCAGATAGGTGTCTTTATGGATGAGTTCAACATTTCTTAGGTAATTATAATGGAAATAGAGAAATACGTCGGAGTCACATTACCAGTGAGTGCCTTCCCCTCCTCCTTCTCTTACTCGTTACTTCTGCTCTCTGACAAACCATTTCTCCAACACAATAAATTTGTTATGGAAGATTATCTCAGTGACGAGGAGGTCAGGGGATGTGAAAGGTCACCTGTGCATTAACCCAATACATGAAAGTCCCCACCCTAATCTAAAATGTGGCCTTCAAATAGATGGTATTGAACTGTATATAATAGCGGTGAACTGACGATAATGTCTACCCCTGTCACAAGCTCAGTCATCTGACTTTCTCACACTGAGCTGGTATCGAACTGTTACCTTGTTTGTCGCCGTTGTAATGGAGTTTAAAAACTCTATTTCTATTGGCAATTTGGAAATCAACTCCCGTTCCCACCACGCAGGAAATGGGATGAGACATAACAAGGTTAAGCCTTACACTGAAATCAGGCCAAGGCAGAGCAACAAATCCAGATTCTGAGCAGCAAATGCAAAGGAAACGCGTGAAGAGGCAGAGTAGACAGAACTCAATATTTTTCACCCTTCCTGTTTGGTTCGTTTTGGCTTCTCCAGATGGTCCAGATGGCAAATTTACAGGTTGATCAGTTGCCTGGGTGGTTTTGTTTCCCGAGAGAAAATGCTGAGATCGTACAGTGATCTCTTACCACAGTCAAGTAATGTTCATTGAGCCAGATTCTTTCAGTACATAAACTACTCCCTGGGAGCAAGAGAGGCATTTTTGGAAGCTGCATTAATTCCTTCAGGTCCTCAGGGATCATTCAGTGCACTAAAGCAGTAATTTACTAACTATACTAAATTTACTTCTAACAGTACTTAAATGGTAGCGATCTACTGTCCAGTGATGCACAGAGGGACAGATAAATAGAAGACTGGCTTGCTCCCTTTATTCATCTCCCCTCCCAGCCCCACAACACTTATGTGCGTATTTGTAATTCATTTATTTATTCATTCATATTAGTGTCTGTCTCCTCCTCTAAGACTGTAAGCTCGTTGTGGCCAGAGAATGTGTCTTTTTATTGTTTATATTATACTCTTCCAAGTACTTAGTACAATGCTCTGTACACAGTGAGCACTCAATAAATACTATTGAATGAAATGATGAAGACTGTATTAAGAAAGACCAGCATGCCCCTAGAGAGACTGTCAGAAAATAAGACAACTAAGCTATAAGGCACTGAATCATCCATCCTTCCTTCCATCCTTCCATCCACTCATCCTTCTAAAGTCATCAGGCTTTAGAATAGTCATCTATTTATTTGTTATTTGCTATTGTTTTAATGAGATGTTCATCCCCTCGGTTCTATTTATTGCTATTGTTCTTATCTGTCCGTCTCCCCCGATTAGACCGTAAGCCCATCAGAGGGCAGGGACTGTCTCTATCTGTTACCGATCTGTACGTTCCAAGCGCTTAGTACAGTGCTCTGCACATAGTAAGCGCTCAATAAATACTATTGAATGAATGAATCAGGCTTATACTAGCCATATGGAGCTACGACAACTGATCCTTCCGTATCAATCAGTCTTTCTATCGGTCAATCAATTGCATTTATTGAGTGCTTACTATGTGCAATGCACCGTACTAAGCACTTAGGAGAGTACAATACAGCAGAATTAGCAGACACATTCCCTGCCCAAAATGAGCTTACAGTCTAGAGGAAGTCTTATCATACTTCTTGAGCAATTTCATCCGCATTTATAACTGGGTCTACATAATATCAAATAGTGGGTCAACAAAACAAAGAAAGAGTGTGTAGAGTCAGTCTGCTAGTACCAAAGAAATATTCATTGCAGTATAACTTATGAGATTTTATTTATTTATATTGATGTCTGTTTATTTGTATGGATATCTCTCTCCCCCACCCTTTAGCCTGTGAACTCACTGTGGGAAGGGATTTTATCTCTTTAGTGCTGTATTGTACTTTCCCAAGCACTTAGTACAGGGTTCTGCACACAGTAAGTGCTCAATAAATACTATCGAATAAATGAATGAATTTGAAGACTTCAGTACACCCAAACAACTTCAATGAAGGGAGCTGAAACAGAGAGGCCACAAGCCAGAAGAGTAGAAGAAATATTTTACAGAGTTGGAGGGAGTCAGGAGACCAGGATTTCCCGGTCATCATCTTGACTGTTGTGTGATTTGGGAAAAATCATTCAAACTCCATGTGCCTCATTTCCCTCGTCTTAAAAATGGGGTTAAAGAACTTGTTCTCCCTCTGTCTTTGACTGTGAGCCCCATGTGGGACAGGGCCTCCAACCCATCTGCTTATATTGTATCCACCCCTGTGCCCAGCACAGAGCTTGACACAAAGTAAGCACTTAATAAATACCAATATAATTATTAATTTTATCATTATTATGATTATTATTGTTACAATGAAACCTTTCCTGTGGAAATTCGGAACTCAGTTTATACTCCATATCTACCTATCTGTGGAATGATTCTTGGAATCAGCGGGGTGTGGGGACATAAATGAAGGATTTCTTATGAACTTTCCTCAAATGTTTTGGTAGTCCTAACAAACTCTCGTCCCTCCCTCAAACAATAGGCTCTCTCCTAATCTGACTAACCAACATTCAGACCCTCCTGAGGTGTTATGCTTATGAAATTAAACTTAGTGATGGTGTTTTTGAGTGACGTCCCTCTGGAAGCCCAAGGAAGATTGGGGACCTTTCTATGGAATGTTGAGGAATTGGGAATTTTGCCAATCGGATTAACTGGGAATGAACCACAGACTCCAGGAAAGAGAACTCTGAATGTTCTGAATGAAAGCAAGGCCTTTTTCAGGTCCTTCTGTGGCTACCAGAGGGACTTTAATCAAAATAACTGTTGTGGTACTAATAATGATAATGTTGGTATTTGTTAAGCGCTTACTATGTGCAGAGCACTGTTCTAAGCGCTGTGGTAGACACAGGGGAATCAGGTTGTCCCACGTGGGGCTCACAGTCTTCATCCCCATTTTACAGATGAGGGAACTGAGGCACAGAGAAGTGAAGTGACTTGCCCACAGTCACACAGCTGACAAGTGGCAGAGCTGGGATTCGAACTCATGACCTCTGACTCCAAAGCCCGTGCTCTTTCCACTGAGCCACGCTGTACTACTATGTGCCAGGCACTATCAGAATCTAGTGGGGAGGGAGAACAGGCATTTAATCTCCACTTTACAGATGAGGAAACTGAGGCACAGAGAAGTGACTTGCTTAAAATCACAGAGTAGGTATGTGGCCAAGCTGGGATTGGAAGCCAGATCCTCTGACTCTCTGGCCTACATTCTTTTCACTAGACCATGCTACTTCTCCAACCCATCACCTGTTGATTATCAGTTAATGTCAATTTATCCTACAGCTCCACTTATGTAAGAATGAAGGTCGGGCATTTGAAAAATTTAGGCCCTTTCATTTCTATGCTGCATCAGATACATCAATCCATCAATCAATGGCATTTACTGAGCTCTTACTGAACACTTGGGGAAGATACGCTTGGGAGAATACAATAAAGAGAGTAGGTGTATCCCATAAAATTCTGAAAGACAACCCCGGGCAATATTTGCGGCATAGCTAAATACTTGTAGCAAACAGCAACATATCAAACTGTTTGGCAGGAGGCAATCTAGAATAGAGTGATTCTTCTAGAGGAGAAGCAGTATAAACCAATAGAAAGAGTACAGGCCTGGGGTCAGAGAATCTGTATTCAAATCACGGCTCATTCAGTCATATTTATGGAGCGCTTACTGTGTGCAGAGCACTGTATTAAGCACTTGGAAGAGTACAATATAACCATAAATAGACCCATTACCTGCCCACAACGAGTTTAGAGTTCTGCCATTGCCCACTGTGTGACCTTGGGTAAGTCACTTAATTTATCTGTACCCCAGTTTAAACATGCCCCAGTTTACATATCTGTAAAATGGGAATTCAGTGTCTGTTCATTCATTCATTCATTCATTCAATCGTATTTATTGAGCGCTAACTGTGTGCAGAGCACAGAACTGAGCACTTGGAAAGTACAATTTGGCAAAAGATAGAGACAATCCCTACCCAATAACGGGCTCGCAGTCTAGAAGGGGGAGACAGACAATAAAACAAGTAGACAGGCATCAATAGCGTCAATATAGAGTTATAGATATATACACATCATTAATAAGATAAATAGAATAATAAATATGCACAAATATACACAAGTGCTGCGGGGTGGGGAGGGGGATAGAGCAGAGGGAGGGACTAGGGAAATGTGGAGGGGAAGAGGAGCAGAGGAAAAGGGGGGTTCAGTCTGGGAAAGCCTCCTCGAGGAGGTGAGCTGTCAATAGGGCTTGGAAGGGGGAAAGAGAGGAGGATGTGAGGAGGGAGGGCAATCCAGGCCAGAGGTAGGATGGGCCAGTGGTCGACGGCAGGACAGGCGGGAACGAGGCACAGTGAGGAGGTTAGCGGCAGAGTAGCGGAGTGTGCGGGCTGAGCCGTAGGACAGAAGGAAGTTGAGGCAGGACGGGGCAAGGTGATGGAGAGCTTTGAAGCCAATAGTGGCTTGCTTTGCTTCATGCGAAGGTTGATAGGCAACCACTGGTTTGAGGAGGGGGGTGACATGCCCAGAGTGTTTCTGTAGAAAGATAAACTGGGCAGCAGAGTGAAGTATAGACTGTTCCCCCTCTTAATTAGACTGAGCCCCTTGTGGGACAAGCACTGTGTCCAACCTGATTAACTTGTATCTACCCCAGTGCTGAGACCAGTGCCTTTACACATAGTAAGTGCTTAGCAAATACATTAGTAATAACAATAAAAATAATAGAGGAAAAGTTGGGATGAATTCCAGATAGCAAGAGGTAGAAATGAAAACATCATCAGTAGGGTTCCAATCTTGTCTGCCTTGCCACTGACCCCCTCCCCACATCCTTCCCCCAGTCTGGAACTTCCTCCCCATCGTTACGTGCCAGATCACCACTCTCTCCAGCTTTAAAGCATTATTATTCATTCATTCAATAGTATTTATTGAGCGCTTCCTATGTGCAGAGCACTGTACTAAGCACTTGGAATGAACAAGTCAGCAACAGATAGAGACAATCTCTGCCGTTATTAAGGTCACACCTCCTCCAAGAGGCCTTCCCTGATTAAGGCCTCTTTTCCCCAGCTTGCACTCCTGTCTGCGTCATCTGGGCACTTCAACCTGGAACCTTTGGACATCTGATATTTAACCCATCCCCAACTCACAGCACTTATTTACATATCTTTTAACTATATATTATAAATGACATTTATTCATATTAATGCCTGTCTCTCCTTCTAGACAGTAAGCTTGTTAGAGGCCGAGAATGTGTCTAATTCAGTTGTATTCTCCCAAATGCTTAGTACGGTGCCCTGTACCTATTAAACACTCAATAAATACAACTGATTGACTGATTATGTGTCAAGCAATGTTCTTTGTGTTGGGGTAGATACAAGCTGGTCATGTTGGACACAGTCCTTGCCTCACATGGGACTCACAGTGTAAGTAGGAGGGAGAATAGGTTTCGAATCCTCAATCCCCATTTTTTCAACTGAGGAAACTGAGGCAGAGAGAAGTGTCTTGCCCAGGGACCCTTAACAGGCAAGTAGCAGAGCTGGAATTAGAAACCAGGTCCTCTGACTCCCAGGTCCATTCTCTTTCCACTAGACCATGCTGCTTCCTAGAAATTACAATAGAGGGAATGGAGGGAAAATCCACCAGCAGTGTTATCTTCAGGACTGAAAGATAACAGCAGAGCTGTGCTCTTTTCAGGAAGGGAATTCAGTTTTGGCTGTCCAAGCATCTGTGATGAATGTTTAACTAAATTTTCTTATAAGTGTAATATGGATTTAAATGGAAATCAAATGCCCAAATTGGAAGATGCTCTTTCCTGTTCCTCCTGCTTTTCTCAGCCAAGTTTTATGCTTGATTATCTTTCCTTCTCTTTCTTAGGCTTAAAAGTCAAATCTTTCCAATTGATGTTGTTAATTTACATGGGATTTTCAAAATTTCAAATACATTTGAAAATCTGCAAGATAGGCATCAGGTAAACGGAGCTTGTATGATCATTTTAAAATCTCTTTTCCTATCTAATAATGAGAAAGAAAGTTACAGTTAAAAAAAAAACGGAAGGGAATGTTGAATTTTCTTAAAGGCACAGACACCCTCTACTGCAACTTCATCGGGTTCTTTCTCGGTTTTATTATCACTTTCATTCTCCGTCCATCTTCATTAGGCTTCTGGCACTCGGCTAGGATTTACCGAGCTAGTTTCCATGGTTTCTTATTTTCACTTTCTATCTTTCTTTGCTTAACTCATTAAATTACTCATTACTTCACTGCATTTTACAGGAGACATATTTATTATATTAGTTACACAATAGCTAGATTAGTAAGTGATGGGCATTTGCTATTTGAAAGAGTATATTCTAATAGCTGAAGGGAAGTGTGAGTGAAATCAGCATTAGCTGCTAGTTACAGCATAACCGGGTTGGTGAATCAGTACCGCACGCTTATTCTTTATTACCACCCTCGTCCACATAACGTTGGACACTTAGCACTATTTGTAGCTAAATTGCTTTATAAATTAATAAAATAAACTTCACAACATCTCACTGAGGAGTTGCTTTATACCCTTCATTATAAACTGTATTTTCAACAATTGTAATTGACTTCACATTCATTATATTTCACTCCCACAAACCTCAGAAAGTTTGCTTCCTTCACCTAATTGAAGTAAGTATGATCAATAAAACCACTCATTTCAAAACACTGAGTGTGCTCCAGCCAAAACCTAACAGGTTTCCCCAATTTTCAGCCAATGAAGTGGAAGCATTAGAGCATTTGTGACACTGGCTAGCTCCCTGACTGTTCTTGTTCACTCTTCTCAGGGTTGAGTGGAAACTCCTGGAGTTGTCAGATTCTCCCTCTTTCCTGAAATTAGAACTCAGGTCTCTAGACTCTTGGGAACCATTTGGCATCGTGTGAATAAATGTTCATGAATGATTTTAGGTTCAAGTCTGGGGGGGGGCTTCTACTGTTCATCCCAAAGCTTAATAAGTGTTAAGATCTGAGTTGAGGTCTGGGAATGTGTCTGTTATTTTGTTATTTTATTCCAAGCACTGTGTTCAGCGCAGTAAGGGCTCAACAAATATGATTGGTTGACAAACTGACCGCGTCAACAGAAAGCAATTAGATCACATTCGCTGCATGAAAAATGTGTAGCCATTTGATATGCAAATATGACTGGGAAATTAGCGGATGCTATTGACTCTGATCTCTTCATTGGTTGAGGGTGGGTGGAGAGAGATTCTGTTGGGACCCGTGGTGTAGTGGGAGAGTGCCAGTTTGGAAGCCAAAGGACCCGAGTTCAGATCTACCCTCTGCCACCTACCTGCTGTGGGACCTGAAGCTTATCACTTAACTTCTCTGATGGAGACGATAATGATATCTGCCTCACCGTGTTGCCATGAAGACAAAAATGGAATAAGCAGTGTGACAGTGCTGTGGGAATAAAAGTGTTATAACAAATATCTGGTTACTACTACTTTGTGCTTCCTATGCCACTGCTAGTTTACATTTTCTTTTTATTCTGACAGAAAAATATTGCTCATCAATTTTAACGAGTGGATATGTGGAATATTGTATTATTTGGTCTAATGTCAAATACTAACATTCAAAGGTAATTTCTCTAGTAGGCCCGTAAAAATAAATGCGGGGCTGTCTTCCTTCAGTGTGGTCCTCTGTTAAATAAGATCTTCTACCAAAATTGATTTTCAGTCCCCCTAGCCTTCATGGTTGATCTCCTCTATCAATTCAATTGGGTTTTTGAACCACCCGCACTTCTCCAAAAACACCTGTCCACTGATGTAGTCACCTATTCGAAACCCGACAGATCTTTCAGCTGGTATTTTCAGAGAATGCTTCCATATGTTCAACATGCTCCCTCTCACGCCAGTCTCCCTCTGGAATGAAAAGACAGATCCTTTCTTCTGTGTTTGTTTCTTTGCTAGATACCAGTTAGCAGAGGTATTGATAACTCCACTTACAAAGATGTTTTGGGAATCATCCTTGAGTCGTAAAGGGCTAGGGGATGGAGAGTTTCCAAGGAATGAAGATCTTTTTAACAGTTAGTGAACAGAGTGCGTGAGTGTTCATTCCATTCATTCATCTTCTCTGGTAGTTCATTTATCACTTAGAGGTAATCTACTGTGGAGAATTCCGATCAGAAGGACAGCCTGATTTCTTGCTTGGTTAAAAAAAAGAAAAACTAGTCTTGCAAATAAATATTGACTCGGTTCCTTGGCTTAACTTTGTTGCTTGCAGAACGAAGACTGCTAGAACTGTTCTGTCGCATGCTACCTAATCATTTACCTCCTACATCAAAGAGGAGCTTGGAGGGTTATTTCCTCTATAGTTCACATTGTGCATGAATTTTTTTAGGTTTTTATCCCATTTCTATCCCCCAAATTATTGTCTTAAAATTGGGTTAAACCTGGAAAACCTAAAGGAAAGTTATGACTACATGTTACTACGTTTTTCTTAACGCTTTCTGTCCAAACTGGACAAATCATTTACGAATCCATCCTGTTTTTGAAACACTGCAAATGAGTAAGCATTATCTCCACTAAAGTTAGAATCTTTTCAAAAAATGGCATTTGTTAAGGGCTTACTATATGCCAGGTACAAGATTATCAGGTTGGGCACAGTCTACGTCCTACATGGGGGTCACAATTATAATCCCCGTTTTACAAATGAGGTAACTGAAGCACAGAGAAGTTAAGTAACTTGCCAAGATCAAACAGTAGAGAAGTAGTGGAGGCTGGACCTGAACCCAGGTCCATTGACTCTCAGGTCCACGCTCGTTGCCCTAGGCCATGCTGCTTTTCAACGTGTATTTGGGAAGTAAACAACTAAATGGTTTGAGTTTTTTCTGGAGCATTTTCATTCTCCCCACTCCAAAAAGGGTCTGATTTCCTTTAAATATCTGACATCCATGACCAGCTGTTTGCTTACTTCATATATACATATCATTATTCTTCTCATTCCAATATATAGAGAGCCTTTATCTCAAACCCAAATCTGGATTTGGTTAAGTTTTGAAAGAATGCTAGAGTTCCATATCCTAATGTAAGCAAGGTTGGCTTAACATTGCTATAGGCTAACAGGAAGCCATGCTATCAAGGATTCATTTAGGCATCGCAAACACCTGGAAGAAGTAACATTTCCAAAGAAATATTGTTTTAAAAGCTAAACAGAAACCAAAAATCTTCACATTCAAACTCACTTTTTATCTTGATTAAAAATTTTAAATAATCAACTCAATTATACCCCCCCCAAGCCATATCTTTTAAAATTGAAAATCCATATCTTAATATACTGTGTTAGAAAGCGAAGTTGGCATAAAACCGTATTTACAAAGGTGTACATGGAGTAGAAATATTTGCTGCGTGCTTAATAGAGAGAACTCAATGTATAACTCTTTTTATGCACATCTATATTTACTTATATTTGTCCTACATATTTTTAAAAAAGCACTGATTATGAAGTTCACCTACAAATGCTGGTATTTGTTAAGCACTTCCTATGTGCGGAGCACTGCTCTAAGCACTGGGGTAGATACAGGGCAATCAGGTTGTCCCACCTGAGGCTCACAGTTAATCCCCATTTTACAGATGAGGTAACTGAGGCCCAGAGAAGTTAAGTGACTCGTCCACAGTCACACAGCTGACCAGTGGCAGAGCCGGGATTTGAACCCATGACCTCTGACTCCCAAGCCCGGGCTCTTTCCACTGAGCCATGCTGCTTCTCTGTGTGCGGCTAAAGACAGCGTGAGACTCTACGAGGGCAGGGATCATGTTTATCAACTGTATTGTACTCTCCCAAACACTTAGTATAGTGCTCTGCACAGAGTAAGCACTCAAAGTAAGTGATCTACTCACTCTAGGCTTCAAGGCTCTCCATCACCTTGCCCCTTCCTACCTCTCCTCCCTTCTCTCTTTCTACCACCCACCCCGCACGCTCCGCTCCTCCGCCGCCCACCTCCTCGCCGTCCCTCGGTCTCGCCCATCCCGCCGTCGACCCCCGGGTCACGTCCTCCCGCGGTCCCGGAACGCCCTCCCTCCTCACCTCCGCCAAACTGATTCTCTTTCCCTCTTCGAAACCCTACTTAAAAATCACCTCCTCCAAGAGGCGTTCCCAGACTGAGCTCCTCTTCCCCCTCTACTCCCTCTGCCATCCCCCCTTTACCTCTCCGCAGCTAAAGCCTCATTTTCCCCTTTTCCCTCTGCTCCTCCACCTCTCCCTTCCCATCCCCACAGCACCGTACTCGTCCGCTCAACTGTATATATTTTCGTTACCCTATTTATTTTGTTAATGAATTGTACATCGCCTCGATTCTATTTAGTTGCCATCGGTTTTTACGAGATGTTTTACCCCTCGATGCTGTTTATTGCCATTGTTCTCGTCCGTCCGTCTCCCCCGATCAGACCGTAAGCCCGTCAGACGGCAGGGACCGTCTCTATCTGTTGCCGACTTGTTCATCCCAAGCGCTTAGTCCAGTGCTCTGCACATAGTAAGCGCTCAATAAATACTATTGAATGAATACTCTGCACAAAGTAACTGAGCAGTTTTCATATACCTTGCAGCTAATTTCATTCAACCCATATTTATTAAGCGCTTATTGCCTGCAGAGCACTGTACTAAGCTCTTGGAAAGTACAATTCAGCAACAGATAGAAACGATCCCTACCCAACAACAGGCTCACAGCCTAGAAACCTATCCTAGTGTCCCTTCCTGCTGTATCCTGCTGTCATTCATCTCTTCGCGCATTCTACCTTGTGCCTTAGGGTTGCAGCAAGCCGAGTTTAATGCTACAGGACTGACTTTATTTTGGGACTTCATTATTTGTGACCCTTATCTGCCATTTGAAGTAGAGTACACCCCTTACGTGATACTGTTGATAGATGCTGCTAGAATTGCACAAATAATAATTATGTTATTTAATAATTATGGTATTTGTTAAGTGCTTCCCCTGCGCCAGGCACTGCACTCAGAACTGGAGTGGATACAAGCAAATCAGGTTGATCACAGTTTCTTGTCCCACGTGGGGTTCACGGTATCAATCTCCATTTTCCAGATAAGGAAACTGAGGCACAGAGAAATGAAATGATTTGCTCAAGGTCACACAGCAGACGAGTGAAGGAGCTGGGATTAGAACCCATGACCTTCTGACTCCCTGGCCCGTGCTCTATCCACTGTGCCATGCTGCTTCTCTAATGACAACTGTGGGGAAGCCAAATTTTGCAGGCCAAAGAGAAAGCCAAACAATGTTACAACTCTGAAGGACATTTGGTTGGGACTTTGGCCAGACCAGTTTGATGAAGTTGCTTATAATCCTGTGAATGTCTTCTTGGGTGCGTTCCTCTAGAATATTTGAAAATTCTTGACCGTCGACAGAACACTTAGGTAATGTCCAAAGCCTGTTAAGCTGAAAGAGTTTCCCATGGGAGCATACTGTAGCACCTCCATCCATGTCTCTTCCTTTACCCTCCGGATGGCTGCATATAAGAAGTCACTAGGAGTATCCCAAAATCCCCACTTTACTCCTTTGGCGATGGGAAATGAACCAGACAAGGTTCTCATGTCATTCATCAATAAATTAAAATCAATCAATCATATTTACTGAGCACCTACTCTTTGCAGATCAAACTATGTACTAAAAACTTGGGAAAATTGAAATTAGTAGACAAGGCCCCTGCCCTCTAGATGCTTCCAGATGGGAGGAAGTAGTAGAGAGTTTAAGATATGTAATTAAATGCTTAGGTGGCGGGAAAATGTAGGTCTGGGAATGAAGTGGGAAAACTGAATGGATCAGTAGGAGGGACAGGACTAGTAGGTATTCTTATAACCAATTTACAGGAGTTTCTGATTGATATGGAGAGGAAAGGGCAACAGTTGGAGAGTTTTGAGGAGTGGGGATATGTTCGGAAGAACATTTTAGAAAAATGACCCGGGCAGAAGATTGAAGTAAGGGCTTGAGGGACAGGCTGGAGGGAGGGGAGTCAGTGAAGAGGCTGGTGCAGTAGCCAATCTAAGCTATGGCAAGTGCCTGTACAAGGATGATGGCTTTTTGATGGGAGAAAAGAGAGCAAGATCCAGGAAGCATGGTGGAGGAAAAGATGATAGGATCTAATGGCAGACAAAAATAGGAAAGTGGAAGGGGAAGAAGGATTCAGGGTTAATGCCAAGGTTATGGTTTTGGAGGTGGAGGAATTGGCAGTTTTTCGAGAAAGTTAGTTGAAGAGGATTTTGGAGGGAAGATAGGAGTATAGTTTTAAACAGATTGATCTGGAGGTGCGAGAAGGACATCTACACTGAGATGTCGCCAAGGCAAGAGGAAATGGGAGACTGCAGAAAAAAAGTGAGTTCAGAGTTAGGTGGATTTGAAAATCTTCCGCATAGCGGTGAAGGTTGAAGCTGTGAGAATGGATGAATTATAAGAACTGAGGCAATTACCTAAGTATTTCCACAAGAGTAGTTTTGAATTATTGAAAAAGAATGACTTGTTCTCTACTTCATTCCTATTGTAGATTCAGCATTAAAGTCAATCAGGGGTATTTATTGAACACATTCTGAGTTCTAGGCTTTTTACTACACACTGGGGAGAACATTACAGTAGCAAGACATACATTTCTTACCCTCATGGGGCTTACTAACAGAACAAATCTAAAAAACTTTGCTGGGCAGATTTTATGGTATTACCCAAATCTCATGCCTTTGTGATTAAGCCTGGTTATTTCTAAAACTTGTTGTAATAATTATTTTTGGTCCCAAGGATGCTAAACTAAATCTAATCTCGCTTCCTTAGAAAAGATTGCTCTTCCAACTCTTTATGACTTCCTTCCCCATCCCAAGTCAGCCAAAGGAAGTAGCTTGGCCTAGTGGATACAGCCCGGTTCTGTGAGTCAGAAGGACCTGGGTTCTAATCCTGCCTCTTCCACATGCCTGCTCTGAGACCTTGGACAAATCACTTAACTTCTCAGTTACCTCATCTGTAAAATGGGGATCAAGTCTTTGAGCCCCGTGTGGGACAGGGACTGTGTCCAACCTGATTAACTTGTATCTACCCCAGTGCCTAGAACAGTGCTTGGCACATAGTAAGTACCATCATTATTACACTTATTCTTATTATTAGGTGAGCCGTGGTGCAGCTCATGCATTTGCAGATTTAAATGCAGGACCCCTTGGCAGTCCAAGAGGCAGTAACTTAGTGCTGATGCTCTGTCCCAGTACCGTAATAATAATAATTATACTACTTGTTAAGCACTTACTATGTGCCAAGCACTGTTCTAGGTGCTGGGGTAGATACAAGCTAATCAGGTTGGACACAGTCCCTCTCCCACACTCTTAATCCCCATTTTACAGATGAGGTAACTGAGGCCCAGAGAGGTTTAAGTCATTTGCTCAAGGACACATAGCAGACATGGGGTGCAGCTGGGATTAGGGCCTACATCCTTCTGACTTTCAGGCCCAAGCTCTAACCCCTAAGCTGTGCATAAGGAGGTTCTCTTGGTAGCCTCTGTGTTTTTTGCAACCCTGTTAGCCAGCTATTCTCACAATTCTTGCTTGACCTGTCCATCTCGGGGAGAAATGAAGCAGCGCGGCTCAGTGGAAAGAGGCCGGGCTTGGGAGTCAGAGGTCATGGGTTCGAATCCCGGTTCTGCCACCTGTCAGCTGTGTGACTGTGGGCAAGTCACTTCACTTCTCTGGGCCTCAGTTACCTCATCTGGAAAATGGGGATTAACTGTGAGCCTCATGTGGGACAACCCGATGACCCTGTATCTCCCCCAGCGCTTAGAACAGTGCTCTGCGCATAGTAAGCGCTTAAGAAATACCAACATTATTATTATCATTAGAAAACTTGGCCATTGATGGCATAACCTCAGCATGCTTTCCTCTACTTCGAAAGCTGGGACTAGAATCCTGGTCTGTTCATTCCCAGAGTCGTGATCTTTGCACCAGACCCACAGCAGAGCTGCTAGGATGTTTAATACATGGCAGAATAAGAAAACAGGTTTCTATGTCAGCAAACTGACACTTGAATATATGAATTTACTCTATAAAACAGAAAAGATTACCCACATGCTATCAAAAATGATTTTCAGATTTTGACCTATTCGTTTTTTCCGATACCTATTTACAGCGTGTATATAAATCAGAGTGATCGTAGGACTCTAAGAGCATAAGAAATGTTATTATTTGTTCAGCTCAATAGTCCACCCAGTTCAGCATTCAGCATTACTTCCAATAAGGACACAGAATGCTTGAAAGAACGATGTAATAGATGCTTTCTTTGACTTCCATCCTAAAAGGTAGGGATGGCACATGTAATATTCCTAACTTTTCCCATTGCAATATCTAAATACTTTAAAATAAATGTAAATCCTAAATAAATCAAAGTTTGCACCCTAGTTTTCATGATTGTGACCACAAACCTATAAGACGGTGTCTTCAATATACAAGATGAGTAGGCTTAACAAACATCTAAACAGTACTTAAATGAGAATGTCTCCTGAATTATCTAGATCTCTTCAATACATGGAGAATTCAAAGATGCAAAAATATTAATATGAATATTTAAAATTGAAATATTTAAAATCGGATTTCATGCACATCAGGAAAAAGGTAGGAAAATCCACTACTGGCAAGTCCAGTTCTATCCTAACAAACCTAATTTATTCTTTCTTAAATATTAAGCAGCAGTTTGTAAACTCCTCAAGGGCAGGGGTGGGCCTTTTGCTTTTAATGTATGTTCCCAAACACCTAAAATAGCGCTCTGCATGTGGTTGGCACTCGATCAGAGTAGCTGTCCCTTCTGCTGCCGCTGCTTCTGCTAATGATGAAGGAAGAACAGGGAAAATGGTGGGAGGCAATGTGGTATAGTAGGAAGACCACAGGTCTGAGAATCAGAGGACCTGGGTTCTAGTTCCAGCTCTATCTCATGCCTGTTGTGTGACCTGGGGCAAATCATTTCTCTTTCCCTGGGTTTTCTCATCTGTAAAATGGGGACTTGATATCTCTTCTCCCTCCTCCTTAGACTGTGAATCCCACGTGGGACAGGGGCTGTGTCTGACCTAATTATCATTTATCTACCCCAGTACTTGATACAGAGCTTGGCACATAGCAAGCATTTAACACACACCCCTGATGATATCACCATCATTAGTGCACCAAGCAGGAGAAATGAAGACAGTATCGTCAGACACTGGATAATCCTTACATGCACATGATGTATCATGCATCTCTCTTGTCACACACACACCACACACACAAACACGCAATCCCCCATAAAAATTAGTACTGTCTTCCATCTCTAAAGGGCAACTATGCCCACGTAATATACATTAAACCATGAACTCTCCCCTCCATAATCATTCCCCTCAAATAATGACAGTGACTGCACAAGGCAAACCCCGCAGCAGATAGAAGAAAAAAAAAATTCACAAATTCCACATGCACGATGACGGAATTAATGGTAATCTAACTCATTAGCGAACAGAAGGTGATTTGACTTCAGGATTTATCGTTGGAATTCAGAGCTGAAAAGAGTTAGCCTGAGTTCATGCCAACCCGGTATTTTCCCCAAGAGATTGTGTGCGTGTGTGTGGGTGAGCATGTACACACTTCCTAGGTATTCTGAGAGTTGATCTGCCTAAAGGGGCTAGCTGGTCTAGCCTCCATCCCCCGCTTTGCCGGAAACTGTCACAAAATCGAACCTGGCCAAGGCAGCAGAGTAAGTAGAGCATGGGGGCGGCCAGAAGTTGGGGAATCTAAAAATCCGAAATGTTATCGGCCAATCAGGCACTGGGCCAACATCAAGGTTCCCAGGAAAGGGTTAGAAGAGAATAAGACACTGAAAACGTTGTTCTTGCCTGCTTGGAACAATCCCCGCTAATTTTTGCTTGACACTGAAAGTTAGATTTGGCCCCAAAATTGAATTTTCTACGAAAAATCATATTAAAAAATATTCGTGTCTCATGTAGACATAACCAATACTTCATTTTTTAAACTCCACCCTCAAACAATTATTCACCTCGGTATCCACCCTGAAATAGGGTTATTCATCTAAATCCCATCTCCCAAGCAACATCGATGGATAGTCCAGACATAAGCAGCAGAGAACCTCCCATTTCTCAACCAGGATGAGAAATATATTTTTTCATTGCTGTGATTTGTTGGATTTTATTGTGTCTTATCATATAATAGTAATACTGCTGAGCATGACTTTGGTATTTAATCACTGAAAAAGTTGCATACTCTCCTGTATTTTCCACTGCCATAACCATATTCCCTTAAGAAACGGCAAATCAAAGGCAGACCTGACTTCATCCTAAACTACCATTCTTTCATACTTTGACTCCTCTTGAGACTATCTGACCTAAGTTCAAAGAGAACTTTCTCTTTTTATAATGCTATTGGACAGGGTTCTTTAGGGAAATCCTTAGGATCGTTCAGCTAGTCGCTTTGTGGAGCTCATACAAGGACTGTTGTCGGTTCTTCCAGCCTTAAAATGGCACCATTCGGTGTAAAATACAGTGCTGGCCTTCCTGTTCCATGATGATGTAGTGATGAACTTTATCCATATCTTCACAGGTGGTTTCAATGCATAACTGAAAGTCTTTTCCCCACTGCACATTGAAGATTGATCTGTCCTATGCTGTCATTTTTTTCTATTTATTCATACTGATTTTCATTAATATCATTTATTTATATTAATGCCTGTCTCCCACTCTAGGCTGTAAACTCGCTGTGGGCAGAGGATATGTCTGCTCATTGTTATAGGTACTCTTCCAAGTGCTTATTACAATGCTTTGCACACAGTAAACACTCAATAAATACGATTGAATGAATGAATATTGGCAGATCATGGTACTGTTTTTGTTTTTTGTCTTTGTCTTAGTCTCACAATCTTCCCAAAGCCTACTCTCAAAAAGAGTTCATCCATTCGTGATCACTACAGCCTAAGTTGAACAGTCCTCTCCAGCTTTCTTCCATTAGCCCTCATCATATCTTTACAACTAAATTATTAAATCATTCCCTTGATGGCTTAAAATGATTGCCCTTCCCAAAATATCTAACTTTCCTGCAGGAAATAATTTCTTTCTCCAAAGGCAAGACTCCTTCTCCTGGGTTACTCAGAAACGGATTGTTGGTGGATTCATTTGATTTTTAACTCATTTCCCTAAGTTAACTCAAAGAGAGGCACTGGAGTACAGGGCATTTTAGTAGGGTTAGAACCGACCTGTTAGGGCGCCTTTGGTTTTCGTCAGTTCCTTATGCTACAGTCAGAAACTAAATTCCCAGCCTTCCATGACACAATGTAAATCAAAATAGCACGCCCAGAGGATACACCTCCCTAACTTATAAAGGGCTTTTCTTAGAACTCAGATCTTGAAACCAAGTGACCTTGAAACATAAAGCATAGCCCAGTGTGATCAAGAAAAGAAAATGTTCTTTATATAAATTTCATGCTTTTCAAAATGACATTTGTCTGATACTGCTCACCATCTCACTCTGTGCCTGGCTTTGATGTACACACTCACACACCCACACAATAGCATAAAACTTGAAAAACTTCCATTACTCGTGCTTTCTTCCCAGAAAACATTCTATATCTTGATCTTATCACATGCAGTTATTTATATGTCTATACACCGCATGTACATATAGAGCAAGGGAGAGATCTATAGGCTGCGTCATAATACAATATCTAGAAAACCAAAACAATCAGAAGAAGAGGGCTTCAGAAAGATAAACATGTAAGAATGGCTGCTTTAAGAAATACTCCAGGGCAGCAAGTAACCTTTGAAAAGATGCCTTTGATGGAAACTTATTTAATCCTAGTCCCACGGTGTTTAGTATCTATGTGGAGAGAATCAGAATATTTGTTTAGGACCCTCTTACGCTGGTTAAACTCCGTAAGAAAGTAAATCCAAAAGCTGGGTTCCTATCGCATAGATATATGAATTTTTCCATTATAGATCATTCTATGTGCCCGACTGCTCTGTTGCTTTACCAATCTTAGCAGTTGTGCACTGAGGCTTACTAAATGCTGGCTGCATTCTTCCCTCCTCTTAACAATTTGGCAATAATTGCTTTCCTCTGAGTAGGAATTGAAGAGCTTAGTTTCAGGAGTACAACAGGGATCCTCCTAAATTAGGGTTTTCCAATCCAGCTGTAAGAGGTGCTTAACACATACCAATCAATCGATCAGTCAGTGGTATTTACTGTACACAGAGCATTGTACTTGGAAAAATACAGCACAGTAAGTAGGCACGATCCCCGACCACAGAGAGCTTACAGTATATAGGAGGAGACGGACGATAACATAAATAACACATACGTAGGGAAAAGTGTGGATTAGTGGAAAGAGCACGGGCTTGGGAGTCAGAGGCCGTGGGTTCTAATCCCAGCTCTGACACTTGTCAGCTGTGTGGCTTTGGACAATTCATTTCTCTTCTCTGTGGCTCCGTTACCTCATCTGTAAAATGGGGATTAAGACTGTAGTTACTCCAGTGCTTAGAAAGGTGTCTGGCACATGGTAAGCACTTATCAAATACCATAGAGAGAAAAAAGGGGATGGAAGTGATGCCTGTGTGTTCCGGGGCCAGGGAGGGGAAAAGGGCAGCCCTTTTGCTATATGGTACTCTCCCAAACACCTAATACAGTGCTTTGCACACAGTAAGAGCTCAATAAATACGATTGAATGAATGAATGAATGGAGCAAGGTAGGAGAAGGGGTCAAGGTGTCTCTAGAGAAAACATCATGTTCAGGGGTTCTGGCAGTCATATGTGCCAAAGTACGACAGTACTAGTACTATGTGTAATGAGTGTTAGGGAAAATACAAAATAATCAGGTTGGACACAGACCTTGTCCCTTATAGGGCTCACAGTCAAAGTTAAAGGGAGAACAGAATCTTCATTTTACAGATGAGTAAAGTGAGGCACCAAGAAGTTAAATGACTTGTCTGGGTCACACAGCGATCAAGGTGGCAGAACTAGGATTGGTTGTCAGTTTGTCAATCATATTTATTGAGCACTTACTGTGTACAAAGCACTGTACTGAGCACTTGGGAGAGTACAGTATAGCACTATAACAGACATGTATATTCCCTGACCACAACGAGCTTACAGTGAAGAGGGGGAGACAGACATTAATATAAATAAAATAAAATCACAGATATGTACATAAGTGCTGTGGGGCTGGGAGTGGAGATGAGTAAAGGGAGCAAGTCAAGGTGACGCAGAAGGAAGTGGGAGAAGAGGAAAGGAGGGCTTAGTCAAAGAAGGCCTCTTGGAAGAGATTTGCCTTCAAAAAGCCTTTAGAATCCAAGACCTGTGGTCCCTAGGCCCATGTTCCTTCCAGGAGGTCATCTACATTCCACGGCATACAAAATGTAGAGAGGGTAAGAGGGGACAGTGAACTTTTCCCTCCCTCATGGGAGCTGAATATCTAAATCCAGCCCTGCAGAGAGGAGGTAAGAAGGTAAAAATATGGGAAGGAAAAAGAAAGTGCCTCACCTGAGAATTCCAGCCCCACCTCTGACTAAATTTAGCCAGTGGCTGCACACCCGTATTTCCATCCTTGGCTTAACTTCCCACCCAGCCTTGTCTCCCACCCACCACGAGGCCACTGCTTCCTCTAATTCCCCTTCTTGAATCCCTTGGTTGCTTCTCAGGCTCCTGATCTTCCTCCTACCCCTCTCCCTGACAGAGGTCCTTTTTACCATTTTATTCGGCCGGTAACTGGAGGGAGCTGGAGACCTTAAAAACGCTGCCAGGTGATATCCGCATTAGAGTAGCTGCAGATGCGGATCCCTGGAAATGAATAATAATAATAATAATGGTATTTGTTAAGCGCTTACTATGTGCAGAGCACTGTTCTGAGCGCTGGGGGAGATACAGGGTAATCAGGTCGTCCCACGTGAGGCTCACAGTTAATCCCCATTTTACAGATGAGGTAACTGAGGCACAGAGAAGTGAAGTGACTTGCCCACGGTCACACAGCTGACAATGAAACAGATTTGTGTCCGTACGTCTGTAGAGTGTGTGAGCTTATAGGCCTGGTTTCTCCCACTTAATCAAATTATTGTGTGCAGAGCACTGTACTAAGCACTTGGGAGAGTACAATGTAACAGAGCTGGTAGACACATTACCTGCCCACAATGAACTTATAGTTCTCCCCCGATTAGACTGTAAACCCGTCAAAGGGCAGGGACTGTACCTGTTACCGATTTGTACATTCCAAGCGCCTAGTACAGCGCTCTGCACCTAGTAAGGGCTCAATAAATATTATTGAATGAAAGAATGAATGAATATAGAGGGGAAGACATACATTAATATAAACTGTGGATATGTACATGAGTGCTGTGGGGCTGAGAGAGGAGTGAATAAAGAGGGCAAATCAGGGTGATGCAGAAGGGAGTGGGAGAAGAGGAAAGGAGGGTTTAATCAGGGAAGGCCTCTTGGAGAAGATGTGGCTTCATATGGCTTTGAAGGTGGAGAAAGTCATTGTCTGATATGAAGAGGGAGGGCGTTCCAGGCCGGAGGCAGATTACAGGGGAGAGGTCAGCGGTGAGCTATACAAGATTGAGGTACAATGCGCAGAAAGGCAAGAGGGGAACCGAGTGTTCAGGCAGGGTTGTAGAAGGAGAGTAATGAAGTGAGGTAAGAGGGGGCAAGGTGACCTGAGTGCTCTAAAGCAGATGGTAGGAAGTTTTTGTTTGACTCTTGCTATGGCTTCCCTCAACTTCCCTCACACTTCAACATAATTGAAACTTCAAACTTATCATGCCCAAAGCAGAAATCATCTTCCCTCTCAAATGCTATCCTCTCCGTTACCTTCCATCACTGTAGACAGCACCACCATCCTCCTTGTCTCACAAGCTCATAACCTTGGCATTATCCTCTTCGTCATCATCATCGATGGTATTTATTGCGGATTTACTGTGTGCAGACCACTCTGCTAAGCACTTCTGAGAGTACAATAAAACAGAGTTGGTAGACACATGCCCTGTCTAACATGGTATCTCTCTCATTTTAACCCACATAGTCTGTCACCAAATCTCGTTGGTTCGACCTTCACATTATCACTAAAATCCACCCTTTCCCTTCCATCCCAACTGCTACAGCACTAATCCAAGTCCTTCTCCTATCCTGCCTTGATTACAACGGAATCAGCCTCCTTGCTGACCTCCTTGCCTCCTGTCTCTCCCCACTTCAGTCCATAGTGCACTCCGCTGCTCAAATCGTATTTCTACAAAACTGTCCAGTACGTGTTTCCCCACTCCTCGAGAGCCTCCAGTGGCTGCCCACCCACCTCCTCATCAAACTGAGAGTTCTTATGATAAATCCTCAATCACTTGCCCCTCCTATCTCATCTCTCTGATTTCCTACCACAACACAGCCCTCACACTTCGCTCCTCTAATGCCTACCTATTCACTGCACCCCGATCTCGTCTATCTCGCCACTGCCCCCTCACCCACATCCTGCCTCTGGCCTGGAACTTCGTATCATTCTCCCCCATCATCAAAACCTTACTGAAATCACATCGTCTCCCAGCAGCCTTCCCCAATTAAACTCTCGATTCCTCTCCTTCCGCCCCCTTCTCCATCAACTTTGCACTTGGATCTGCACCCTATACCCACCCCACCCTCAGCCCCACAGCACTTGTATACATAACCGTAATTTATTTACTCATATTAATGTCCGTATCCCCCTCTGGACCGTAAGCTCATCGTGAGGCGGGAACTTGCTCATTGTGAGCAGGAAATATAACTCTGTTATATTTTACTCTCCCAAGCACTTAGCGTACAGCGCTCTGTACATAGTAAGTGCTCAATAAATACCACTGACTGACTGATTCCCTCCCTCTCTGCCTAAAGCAGCATGGCGTAGTGGATCGGGCACGGGCCTGGGAGTCAGAAGGTCATGGGTTCTTCTAATTCCAGCTCTGCCACGTGTCCGCTGTGTGAACTTGGCAAGTCGCTTCACTTCTCTGTGCCTCAGTTACCTCATCTGTAAAACGGGGATTGACACTGTGAGTCCCACATGGGACAAGGACTATGTCCAGCTAGTTTCGTTTGTGTCCACTCCAGTGCTTAGTACAGTGCCTGTCACATAGTAAGCACTTCAATACCATCATCATCATCCACCTCTCATGTCTCCTTTCTGCCTCTTCTCCCTAGTTTGTTTATAGCATTCTCATCACTGCTCTTACCCTTTCCATTGTATATTTAATAATGATAATGCTATTCGTTAAGCGCTTACTATGTGCAGAGCACTGTTCTAAGCGCTGGGTGGAGATACAGGGTCATCAGGTTGTCCCACGTGAGGCTCACAATTAATCCCCATTTTACAGATGAGGTAACTGAGGCACAGAGAAGTGAAGTGACTTGCCCACAGTCACACAGCTGACAGGTGGCAGAGGCAGGATTCGAACCCACGACCTCTGACTCCCAAGCCCGGGCTCTTTCCACTGAGCCACGCTGCTTCTCATATTTGGCAATTAGCATTCGGTTGTCTCCTCTGATAGAGTATAAAGCTCTGGAGCAGGAAACCGCAAGGAAATTTTTATATTTTAATTTTTACTGATTGTTCCTAAATGCCTAGCACAGTACAGTACAAGTCCCCTGGTGTTGATCGGGATGATTTGAATGTGATGCCCCTGCTCTGGAGGTATTCACAGTCAGGGGATAGCTGATATAGATCATTAACAAATTACTTACGCTTGAATCAATCAAAGGTATTTATTGAACACTTACTGTGTGCAGAGCACCATACTATGCACTTTGGAGAGTAGGTAGACAAGATCCCCGGTCACAAGGAGTTTACAGTCTAGTGGGGTTTACGATCTAGCAGGAAACCAGGGGATGGGTTAGATAAGTTTGAAAAGGTCCTGTGTAGACTGATTGCTATGAACCGAGTGTTCCATTTCCAAAGGGTTTTTCAAGTCAGAATTTCTTAGCACAAGCATGTCATAGTGGATAGAGCACGTGTTTGGGAGGCAGAAGTACATGGGTTCTGATCCCGCCTTCTCCACTTGTCTGCTGGGGTGACCTTGGACAAGTCATTTCACTTCTCTGGGCCTCAGTTACCTCATCCGTAAAATGGGGATTAAGATTGTGAGCCCCACGTGGGACAGGGACCGTGTCCAATCCGATTGGTATATATCCAGTGCTTAGTATAGTGCCTAGCAAATAGGAAGTGCTTAACAAATCCCACAATTATCATTATTATTATTATTATTAGAAAAAAGAGATACGGCACCATTCAATTGAATTGATTGTGATTAAAACTCCCAGTATGGAATTAGATTTAAAGGGAGCCTTGTGATAACTTTGTAGGTAAATAGAAATGTAAAGAAAACAAAGATCATGACAATTGGAGGTTTTAACATATTTGTAGTGGACCGAGAGACACCTTTTCGATCCTGGGATCAATGATCAATAATAGTAGCCAAGAAATACGTCGAAGATTAATG
Organism: Ornithorhynchus anatinus; assembly: GCF_004115215.2. Classification (NCBI taxonomy): domain Eukaryota; kingdom Metazoa; phylum Chordata; class Mammalia; order Monotremata; family Ornithorhynchidae; genus Ornithorhynchus; species Ornithorhynchus anatinus. The sequence continues at coordinate 25,255,683 of NC_041745.1, forward strand.
CTAGGAAGCCCTGCTATGAAGAGCCTGGAAAAAGTCATGAAATGTGCTGAAGTAACAGTTGCCTCAAAAATACAAATTGTCAACTCTATGGTGTTTCAAGTGACAACATATGGATCCGAAAGCTAGATAGTGAAAAAACAGGATAAAAAGAACATCGATTCTTTTGAACTATGGTGTTGGAGAAGGCTTTTGAGAATACCATGGACTGTCCCCCCCCAAAAAAAAACCAAAAAAATGGATTTTGAAACAAATTAAACCAAAGCAGTCTTTGGAAGCTAAACCCTCTTCTCCCCCCTTTCCCTCTCCTCCTCCCCCTCTCCCGCCCACCCCCTCAGCACTGTACTCGTCCGATCGACTGTATATGTCTTTATCACCCTATTTATTTTGTTTATTTTGTTTAATGAGATGTACATCACCCTGATTCTATTTAGTTGCCATTGTTTTTATGAGATGTTCTTCCCCTTGACTCTATTTGTTGCCATCGTTCTAGTCTGCCCATCTCCCCCGATCAGACCGTAAGCCCGTCAAAGGGCAGGGACCGTCTCTATCTGTTGCCGACTTGTTCATTCCAAGCGCTTAGTACAGTGCTCTGCACATAGTAAGCGCTCAATAAATACGAATGAATGAATGAATGAATGAATGAATGAATGGAAGGCCAAATGATTTGACGTAGATTTGCATATTTCGGACACATCATCAGGAGGACTGATTCCCTGGAGAAGACACCAAAGCTAGGAAGAGTCCAAGGAAAACCTGGAAGAGGCAGACCAGCAGCTAGATGGATAGAGACCATAACGACGATAACACGAGCACCATTAGAAAGGTTACGAATTATGGCAGAGGACAGGACGTTCCGGAGAAAGTGCATCCACGGAGTCGCTATGAATCAGAAATGACTTGACGGCACTTAATAATAATTATAATAAATAGAAAAAACATGTGGCGGAGCCCCATATGGATGGACTTTGATCACTGTTTATGCTTACAGTTATTATTCCATAACCACACACCCTGTCCTGTCTTACTACTTAAATAAAAGCCCCCATTCTCATGCCCTAACCTTTCTCACCTAAAGGACATTTCTTTTGTTTCACTGTAATATGTTAAATTGTACATAATTATCCCCTCTTATTTTGAAATACTCGCCAGGGGATGAATAGGAACAATTAAAATAACAACAGACCCATTAACCCATGGAAAAGCAGGAAGGCTGACTTGCAAGCAGCTGTTGGTAGTTTATGTAAGATAAGCTTATTGTACTCTTTGTTTAGCAATGAAATAGCAATGCCAAGGGGATGCTGATACTCTCTGCTGTAATACATCACAGCAAAGCATCTGTAAATAATTGGAAAAACCTCTGCAGGGAGAACAAGTATGCAAGAAGCAACAAACTTCTTCCAGGAAAAAGACCAAAGGAAGAGAAGGATCGGAGAAAAGTGAGACACAGCCTTAATTTGTTTGACGGGGATGTTTTCTATACCCGGGGTCAATACTGAGACAAAAGGCTACCTGAAAAAGAAGAGGTTAGGTAAACACATCTTTTTTTTTTTTAATGGCACCGTACTAAGCGCTGGGGGACACAGTCTTAATCCCCATTTTATAGATGAGGGAAATGAGGCGCAGAGAAGTAAAGTGACTGGCCCGAGGTCACACAGCAGACAAGTGGTGGAGCTGGGATTAGAACCCAGGTCCTCCCACTCCCAGGCCCGTGCTCTTGCCATAAGGCCACACGGCTTCTGCGCCCTCCTATGAGGTCTCCTAGAAGTAGAATTTGTCTCAGATTTTTAGTGAGTTTCTGGTTATAGTTCAAAAATTGTATATCGCTTATCTCCCTTGTGAGAAATAAAATTAAAACTTAAAGAAGGAATTATCCTTTTTTGGAGCAGATTAGGACTAAATGTCAGCATTTCTATCAAAGGATGTTGGTTTCCATTTGGAATTCGGGGAACAAAACACAGTTGCATTCAACTAGTCCCAGACTCTGCGTAAAATTTAGCTACAAACTGAAAGGGAAACTGAGGATTCTGGTTCTACTCTCTAAGGAAGACTAAAAAGAGAACACAGAAATCATAATACTTTTTAACTATTTGTGCTGCAGTATCCTGCAACATAAAAAATACTTTCATTTTTAATCATTTAAGGTAACGATGCAGGCAACGTAAAAGTTTACTGACCTGCAAATATATGTGCCATTCAGCCCTCCCTACAGGCATTACACAGGTAGTAAAATAAATGAAATCAGTGCAATGGTTATTTTCAGTGTTTTTCAAGTTTAAAAAGAAAGGATGTAAAACTGCACTGTAGTACTGACAAAGAGAAGCAGCCTGGCCTACAGGAAAAACACTGGCCCAGCAGTCAGAGGACTTGTGTTCGAATTCCATCTCCTCCACTTGTCTGCTCTGTGACTTTGGGCAAGTCACTTCACTGCTCTCTGTCTCAATTCCCTCATCTGTAAGAAAGGGGATTAAGAATGTGAGCCCTATGTGGAACAGGGACTGTGCAAACTGATAATCTTGTACCTAACCCTGTGCTTAGCACAGTACCTGGCATGAAGTAAGTTCGTAAAAAATATCATTTTACAAATTGCCTTTTCAATAGCATGACCTAAGGAATAAGAAACTAAATGAAGAATTTTTTTTAAAATAACTAATATACAAAACTATATGAGAGAATGAAAGCCATTATTTTTAAAAAGTGAGTAAAGGAAGTTGGGGAAAAATTGGGAATGAAATCAGTTTCAAGAAATGTCATGATAGAAGTGATGATCATAAAATCATGACCAATGTTGGCTAAATTATGCTGAATACAGGAAGAATAGATTAGCCAGACAGGACAATGTCCATCCTCTAGTTTTGTGAAGTTAGCTCATTTTGGGAGAATCTGAATATTTATTTATCTTAAATCCATTAATGCTCTGCACACCTGAACTCATCATAATGGCTCCTCCCAGGGAGATTTTTCACTTCGGCAATGTATTTTTTCCTCAGCTAGCTTTTTTTTAAACTTGGTTGAAATGAACTATAATGTCAAAATAATGTGACTTTCAGGCAGCGATTCACGATAAAAAGAAAAAGGATGGAGAGCTCAACATAAAACATTTAAAATAAATAAGAGAGTAATCAGGGAAAGGGAATAATGCGATTATGTCATGTGATAGTAAAATCAAGTGTCCACATTAAAGACCTCTGCAAAGAGAAACTGAAGGGGCAGAGACAACAGGGACGCCGCAAATTTATGAAGAAGCAGCGTGGCCTAATGGATAAAGCCCAGGCTTGAGATTCAGAGGACTTGGATTCTAATCCTGGCTCTGCCATTTGTGTGCAGTGTGACCTTGGGCAAGTAACTTAACTTTTCGGCGCTTCAGTTACCCCATCTATAAAATGGGGATTAAGACTATGAGCCCTATGTAGGACATGGACTGTATCCAACCTGATCAGCTTGTATCTACTCTAGTACTCAGCACAGCACCTGATACGTAGTAAATGCGTAGCGAATGCCATCAAAAAAAAGTACCCCAAATGGCCTTGATTTGTCAATAATTTATGGGAGGGTGAGGAGCTCAGATTTTTCATGCCTCAGTTGCTTGGACAGCTGTCCTAAAGTTTAATCTAGATGGCACTTTTTAGAAAGACTCCACTGGGGTTGAAGGGAAGACATTTGGGGGACGAAATTCTAAATTCTAAGTCTATTAGCCTCATGGGGGATAGGGACTGCATCCAACCTAATTACCTTGTATCTATCACAGGGCTTAGAACAATGCCCGACACATAGTAAGCCCTTAACAAATTCCATATAAAAAAACAAGCCTAGGTTAGCCTAAACTCATTTAACTATACAAGGAAATATCCATTCTGTTGCATTTATTGAGCACTTACTCTGTGCAGAGCACTGTACTAAACACTTGGGCGAGTACAATATAATAATAAACACATTCCCTGCCCACAGTGAGCTTACAGTCTAGAGGGGGAGGTAGACATTAAAATAAATACATAAATTACAGGCACGGTTGTGCCTGGTCCTTTCTTTTTCTCCATCCACACATCCCTCTCCGTGTCCTTCTCCCACCACTAGCCAAAAGCAGCAAGCAATAAACACTAGAACCAGTAACCATGGTTTACTCCCACCTCCCTGCACCAGTGTCCCCTCCCACCCCCTCTGTCTGCTGATGCCAAAGCTCCCAGAGAAATAGTAATTATCATCATAATTATGGTATTTGTTAAGCACTTACTATGTGCCAGGCACTGTTCTAAGTGCTGAGGTAGATACAAGTTAATCAGGTTGGACACAGTTCCTGTCCCACAAGGGGCTCCCAGTCTTAATCCCCATTTAACAGATGAAGAAACTGAGTCCCAGACAAGTTGACCAAGGTCACCCAGCAGACAGGTGGCAGAGCTGGGATTAGAACCCGGGTCCTGGGAGTCAGAAGGATAGACCGTGCTCTGTCCATTAAGCCATTCTGGTTACTTCTGTCTTCTGTTTAATGAAATGTACTTCAGTATCTCTTGAATCTGTACCCTTTGGACACTTGATATTCATCCCAACCCCAGCCCCATAGCCCTTATGCATACAGGGGGAAATTATTTATTTATATTAATGTCTGTTTCCCCCTGTAGTCTGCCGGCTTGCCGTGGACAGGGAAGGTGTCTCCCAGCTCTGTTATATTGTACTCCCCCAAGTGCTTAGTACAGTGCTCTAAACACAGAAAGCATTCAACAAATACCCTTTGATTGATTGATTTGCCAAGTTTGGGAATCCTCTTCGACAGACAGCTCAGAAATTTGGCAATTCCTCCAGAAAAAAAAAAAAAAATCATCTCTGCTTTCAGAATGTTACCGATTTTCTATGGCTGTATTTCAACGAATCTCAGGTGAAAAACAATTTGTTTCCAACTGTCTCCTCTTTAAAAGGGGCATTATGTAAATCGACCCTTTCATTTGGCTACAGGGCGAGCCATCTTTCAGGGATAAGAATAAGATATCATTTCAGCACCTTTAAAAGTTGTGGAGGAAAGGGAAATCTTTGAAGAAGCAATTTGCAATTTGTAGACTGAGGTCTGGTGCCAGAATGTATAAATTGATGATTATTTACTAGAAAGTCTAGGCAAGCAGAGAGACACATGCCACCTTTCATCAGGGGGAGGCTATTGCATGAAACAAACGTGTCATGAGGCTCTTACCCTGCCTATTTTCTGTTTATTGCTTGCCAAGGATGCACGGCTGATGTCTCCATTTAAATTGCACAATCAGAAGAGACCATCTAATGTGGTTGTTTGTTGGCTCTCCTGGAACCCGAATGGGACTGATGGCTTTTCCTCTCCTTTTCCTCTCCATTGAGACTTCTGCCTCATAAATCCAAGCGTTTATCCTTTCCCACCTTGATTAATAATAATAATAGTAATATTGGTATTTGTTAAGCGCTTACTATGTGTAGAGCACTGTTCTAAGCGCCGGGGGAGATACAGGGGAATCAGGTTGTCCCACGTGAGGCTCACCGTCTTAATCCCCATTTTACAGATGAGGTCACCGAAGCACAGAGAAGTGAAGTGACTTGCCCACAGTCACACAGCTGACAAGTGGCAGAGCCGGGAGTCGAACCCGTGACCTCTGACTCCGAAGCCCAGGGTCTTTCCACTGAGCCACGCTGCAATAATAATAATGGTATTTGTTCAGGGCTTAGTATAAGCCAGGCACCGTATTAAGAGCTGGGGTGGATCCAAGCAAATCGATTTGCTACTGCATCAGCCTCTTCGCTGACCTCCCTGCCTCCTCTCTCTCCCCACTCTGCTACTTCGCTCTGCTCCTGGGATCATTTTCTTAGAAAAACGTTCAGTCTGTGTTTCCCCACTCCTCAAGAACCTCCAGTGGTTGCCCACCCACCTCCGCATCAAACAGAAAATCCTTACCATCGGCTTTAAAGAGCTTAAACGCCTTGTCCCCTCCTACTTTACCTCACTACTCTCCCACTATAACCTAGCAGGCACGCTTCACTCCTCCGATGCTAGGCTACTCACTGTACCTCGATCTTGTCTATCTCGCCATTGATCTCTCCTCCACATCCTGCGCTAGCCTGGAATGCCCTTCCTCTTCATATCCAACAAACAATTACTCTCAACTTCAAAGCCGATTGAGGCACATCCCTTCCAAGAGGCCTTCCCTGATTAAGCCCTCATCTCCTCTTCTCCCGCTCCCTTCTGCAACACACTTGCACTTGGATTTGCTCCCTTTTTCCACCCCTCCCCCATCCCCTCAGCATTTACGTACATTTCCATAATCTATTTACACTGATGCCTGTCTCTCCCTCTAGACTGTAAGCTCATAATGGGCCGGGAACGTGTCCACAGATTCTGTTATATGGTAATAATAATGTTGGTATTTGCTAAGCGCTTACCATGTGCAGAGCACAGTTCTAACCGCTAGGGTAGATACAGGGTCATCAGGTTGTCCCACGTGGGGCTCACAGTCTTCATCCCCATTTTACAGATGAGGTAACTGAGGCACAGAGAAGTGAAGTGACTTGCCTAAGGTCACACAGCGGCCAAGTGGCAGAGCCGGGAGTCGAACCCATGACCTCTGACTCCCAAACCCGTGTCCTTTCCATTGAGCCACGCTGCTTCTCAGTTGTACCGACTGCTCGAGCGAGTATAATGCTCTACACGCAGTAAGCACTCAATAAATACAATGGATTGACTGAGAGAGTTGAGATATTTGAAATATCATCATAGGCCATCACTTCTAGAGGAGACAAAGGAATCGCTTCTAGAGGAAACCAAGGCCACCACCTCCAGAGGAGAACAAGGCCGTCACTTCCAGACGACTCTCTCCTGGAGCACCCTCTCATCTTCTCTACTTCCGTCCAGAACCCCCGTACCTCAGGAGTTCTGAGCAAGGGAAGGGAAGTGGCTTAGATGAGGAGACCCAGGCCTCCCCTTCCCTCTAGACGGTAGGTTCTCTCAAAACCGTATGTTCCCGAGGGCAGGTTTGTGTTTATCAATTCTGATGCTTGTATCCTAGCAAGCATTTAACACTTAATTCATGGTAAGCGCTCAATAAATGCCAGTTGGATTGGTAACTATAGGTGTTGAACTTCATGCGTGTGCGTGTTTTGTGTGTGTATGCACCTGATTCTGGATTTAGTATAAAATAAAGCCTTCCTGTCTAACAGTGGTGTTTGGTTTTACCTTTGGAACGTATCATTTGAACACCTAAATTAAAAAGAGAGTCAAATCCCTGGTGAAGGGCTCACAGGTCAAGTGCCTGATATTAGGGGGGAGCTATCGCCGGACCAAGGCTCACGACAAGGGCACGGGACGTTGGGGCACAAGGTTGGAGGATTCTTCCCTAGGATCTGCCCCTCTAGTCCCCCTCCTGTCCTTCTGGGACCCACTGTCCTCTCCCGTCCCCTCCTGGCCTTCCGGTGCCATCTGCCTTCTCGTGTCCCTCGGATGCTCCCTACCTCCTCCTGTCCTTCTGGGACCTGCCGTCCTCTTCTGGCTGCTCCTGGGAGAAGCAGCATGGCCTAGTGGATAGAGCACAGGCCTGAGAGTCAGAAGGTCATGAGTTCTAATCCTGGCTCCGCCACTTGCCCGCTCTGTAAACTTGGGCAAGTCACTTCACTTCTCGGGGCCTCAGTTCCCTCATCTGTAAAGTGGGGATTGAGACTGTGATCCCCACGTGGGACAGGGACTGTGTCCAAACGAATTTGCTCGTAGCCACCCCAGCACTTAGTTCACTGCCTGAAACACGGTAAAGGCTTAAGAAATACCTGTCCTTTCATGACCCCTCCTGTTCCTCCGATGACTTCTGCCTTCTCCTCTCCTTCTAAGGCCTACTGGTCTCTCTCATCTCCTCCTGTCATCTCCCATCCTTCCTGTGCCTACTTTCCTCTCCTGTCCTTTCTTGAGCCCTACCATTTCTTAGATGTCTCCTGCTCTCTCTTGTCCTCCTAGGGCCTACTGTTCTCTCCTGTCTTCTCCTCACCCCTCCTGTCCTTCCGGTTCCCCCCGTCTTCTCCTGACCGCTCCTGCTCTCCCACTGACTCCTGTCCTCTCCTGTCCTTCCAAGGCCTAATGTCCTCTCTTGTGCCCTCCTGTCTTCTCCTGTCCTTCCGGTGCCCCTTGACATCTCCTGTCCTCTCTCTCTTGTCCTCTCCTGGCCTTATGGTGCCTACTTTCCTTTCCTGACCCCTCCTGGCCCTCTATCGCCTCCTGCCCTCTCCTGTCCTCCGAGACCTACTTTCCTCTCTTGTCTTCTCCTGCACTGACCTCGAGCAGCAAGGAGATGCTGATCTTGACCTAGAAAGAGGGAGAATTCCTCGAGTGAGCAGGGATTCGGGGTTGGGGGGGGGGATCCTGTCCTCTTCTGTCCCCTCCGATCCTTCCCCCGCCTCCCCTGGGCTAGAGTCCGCGAGCTGGATTTATCACTGCCCTCCAGAGGCTGAAGAGCCCAAGAATGCTTTTGTGCTTTTATTTGGAGGAAGGGAGAGAAGAGGGGATAAGCAGTTGCGAGTCTTTTTTTCTTTTTAAAAAGTACAATCCCTCCCTTTTCCCTGTTTAGATATGTTGTTCTCTCTCCGGCCAGCAACCCAAAGATAACAGATTGGCTACATTTCTATCCAGGATATGCCTATGTCACTGGAAGCACTTCTTCCATGAAATGGTCCAAGAATAATAATTGCATTCTAGGAATCCACTTTCTGAATAGGTAAAATTAAACAACTAAAACTGAACTTCAGAAACCCCTTTAAGATTAAGATTCATGACCTAGACACTGTGGCCTAATGCACGGAGCCTAGGTCTGGGAGTCAGAGGTCCTGAGTTCCAATCCAATCTTTGCCACATGCTGGCTATGGGACCTTGATTAAGTCACTTCTCTTCTTCAGGCCTCGGTTTCCTCATCTGTAAAATGGGGGATTAAATACCAGTCCCTCCTCAGTTAGACGGTGAGCTCCAACTGGGAGAGGGACTACGTCCGATCTGGTGATCTCGTTTCTACCCAGTGTTTAGTACGGTGTGAAGGTTGAATCGATACCACCATCATTATTATGATTATTCCTGCTCTTTTTTAGGTTAGCAGCCCCCATCGTGTCAACCTTCCCCTCCCCCAGCATCCCCGAGTCTAACACTTTACCTGAGGCCCAGTAGATGCAGAAGGGCAACCAGACTCCCTAATCCCACAGTCCTGAGTGCGATTTGCCTCCCATCTCTACCCCAATTTATCTCCTTTTCTCCCTATTTCACACTTAATAATAATAACTGTAGTGTTTGTTAAGCACTTACTATGTGCCACGCACTGTACTCAGCGGTGGGGTGAATATCAGCAAATCGGGTCGGACACTGTCCCTGTACCACATGGGGCTCACAGTCTCAATCCCCATTTTACAGATGAGGGAACTGAGGTACAGAGAAGTAAAGTGACTTGCTTAAGGTCACACGGCAGACAACTGGAGGAGCCGGGATTAGAACCAATGATCTCCTGACTCCCCGGCCTGTGCTCTATCCACTAAGCCACGCTGCTTCGTTCATTGGCGGTGTCTGTGGCCCTCTCAACTCGGGGGCGACAGAGCACCCCTGGGGCAGAGAGGGACTGCGGGACCCAGGCCCATCACGGACGGGGGAGGTCGGAAAACCGGCCCCGAGCTGGGGACGGGGAGCGTGAAAACTCCAGTTAGGGTTGAGATCCCTGACAGGCCCTCATGACACAGCTCCCAAAGTTAGGCTATTTACTGAGCAACTACTAAAGGCAAAGCTCTGTGCTTGAGGAAAAAAAAAAACCAGGGCCCATTCCCTGCCCACAAGGAGCTTATGATCTAACAGGGGAGACGGGCCTAAAAAGAGTTACCAATAGGGGGATCTGAACAATAATTGTAATTATGGCATTTGTTAAGCGGGGACTATAATCATTCAATTTATTTTTGGAGCACTTGCTGTGTGTAGAGCACCGTACTAAGTTCTCGGGAGAGTACGGTCTAACGATAGACACACTGCCTGCCCACAGTGAGCTTAATGTCAAGCTCACAGTGCTGCAGACCAGCCTTAATGGGTTCGGACACAGTCCCTGTCCCACATGGGGCTCGCAGATGGAGTAGGAGGAAGAATAAGCCACAGAATGAACAGTTGACTATGTGAGCATACCCAAATGCTGAGACTGTAAAAGCGTCTGAGATGAATAGTTAAGGACCCAAGCCAAGGCAAAAACTGCTCCCCAACCTCTCCAAACACCTTTTTGACTCTATTTTAGTTTGGGATATGCTGACTTACCAAACTGATCAGGAGTGATGATTTACTTATTGGTTATTACTTTTCTGTAACTACTTTCTCCGAAACATCTATCTACCGCATCTACTTTCCCAGAAGCAGCATGGCCTAGTAAAGCATGGGCCTGGGAGTCAGAAGGACCTGGGTTCTAATCCCAGCTCTGTCTCTCTTCTGTTGGATGACCTTGGACAAGACACTTCACTTGTCTGTGCCTCAGTTACCTCATCTGTAAAATGGGGATTAAGACTGTAAGCCCCATATGGGACAGGGACTCCGAACAACCCGATTTGCTTGAATTCACCCCAGCGCTTAGTAGAGTACCTGGCATATAGTTAGTGCTTAGAAAATACCACAATTATTATTATAATTTTATTATCATCATTATTTCCTGGTTCTTTGCTTTCCTAGACCAGACTGTCCCATCAGCCTACCTTCCAAATGATTCGTCTTAGAAAAATCCTCCAAATCTACACACACAAAGACCCATTCCACAGCTCGGCAAGCGCTGCTTCAATCAGTGCTTAGTACGGTGCCCTGGCCCATAGTACGTGCTTAAGAAAAACCATTAAAAAGAAGGATGAGTAAAGCAAAAAGTAAAGACAGTAAGCAACATTAAACTAGAAGAAAAAGAGGGACAAGATGGCCGCGGCGTGGGGAGTCTATTGTTTACAACAAACCGCAAGATATAAAGAAAATTGGCCAGGTGAAAGTGTACGATTGCATTACCGGGAACCCAGTTAAATGAATATCTGACACAAAATAAATCTCTTAATAAAATTACTACACTCTAGCCTCTACACACTCTGCATATGTAATAAAAATAGCTGATAAGGGAATGGGACCTAGTCAATAAAAGACACTCCACACTGTTGTATACACGCAAGCTCTTGTTTGCACATACATACACGCACACCACATACACACACACACACACTCTAACTCCAAATGGTGAAACATACCCATGGTGATTATCAGACTGTTAAAATAATAACCCTGTGAAACAAATAAATCTGCCCCGAAGCAAATTATGTCTCGGCTAAACTTGCCGCCAGAGCTTCTAAAAACACCTGATAAAGGAATAAACCTGTTAAGGGAATAAATTGACTGTACACTAAGGTTATCCATAGATTTACACTGGACTGCAGTGATAAAGCTCCTTTTTCATTAGTTCAATAGATCATAGAATATATGGTACTTACAAATGATTTGGCTTTAAATATAGCCAGATGTCCGCTGATCTATACACACTAGCACTGACTGCAAAGTATCTAGAAAGGAATTAGCGGAGTATCTTCTTGAGATGTCAACTGGTGTTCGGGGCTTATTCTAAGCCAGGGCTTTCCAAGTCCCCAGGCCCACAATTGTATTGTTTGCATGCCTAGGTCATCAGTGTTTTTTGTTTCGTTTCGCTTTTTATGGCATTTCTTTTAAGCACTTATTATGTACCAGGCACTGCACTGAGTGCCGGGGAAGATACCAGCTAATCAGGTTGGATACAGTCCAGGTCCCACAGGAGGCTCACAGTCTCAAGCCCCATTTTCCAGATGAGGAAACTTAGGCACAGAGAAGTGAAGTGACTTGTACAAGGGCACACAGCAGACAGGGGACTGTAAGCTCATTATGGGCAGGAAAGTTGTCTGCTAATTCTCTTGCATAGTGCTCTGCACATAATAAGCGCTTATTAAATACCACTGACTGATGGATCGAGGGACGGAGCTGGGATTAGAACCCCGGTCCTCTGACTCCCGGACCCGTATTCTAACCATTAGGGCCACACAGCTTCTCAGTTCATTCCTTATAGGATCCACCTGCTTGGTTAGTTCCATAAGCACTGTTTCTGAGTCCCACAAGTGCTCAGTAGGGACAGCAGTTCTATTTATTCTAGAACACTAGGGCAAGGAAATAATAATTCATTAATGCTGGTATTCGTTAAGCGCTTACTATGTGCCGAGCACTGTTCTAAGCGCTGGGGTAGATAATCGGGTTGTCCCACGTGGGGATCACAGTCTTCATCCCCATTTTACAGATGTCATAACTGAGGCCCGGAGAAGTTAAGCGACTTGCCCAAAGTCACACAGCTGACAAGTGGCAGAGGAGGGATTAGAACCCACGACCCCTGAATCCCAAGCCCACGCTCTTGCCACTAAGCCACGCCGCTTCTCATGTTGGTATTTGTTAAGCGCTTACTATGTGCAGAGCACTGTCCTAAGCGCTGGGGGAGATCCAGGGTCATCCGGTTGTCCCACGTGAGGCTCACAGTTAATCCCTGTTTTACAGACGAGGTCACGGAGGCACAGGGAAGTTAAGCGACTTGCCCACAGTCACACAGCGGAAAAGTGGCGGGGCAGGGATTCGAACCCCTGACCTCTGACTCCCAAGCCCGGGCTCTTTCCACTGAGCCACGCTGCTTCTACCCAGTCCATTTCTCTCCACCTTAATTAACAAATGCCTTGAGATCTCGTTCTAGATATACCAATATTACATTAACGACTGTTCCCCCCCGCCAGCTGTAAACTCGCTGTGGGAAGGGAACGTGTTTACCGACTCTTTTATAGTGAACTCTCCCAGGCGCTTAGTTAGGTGCTCTGCACGCAGTAAGCGCTCAATAATTATCATTTATTGATTGATTACCACCAACGTCCAAGTGGTTGACCTCACCCAAGGTCCTTTCAGCAATCTGAACCTTAATCCTCTGCTTCATAAAATGGAGACAGTAATGACTGCCCTCTACCTATCTCTAAGGGATTTTGTCAGAATTAAGGAGATTTCATCTTACCGCAGAATGCAGCCAGGAAACATCCGAAAAAGGACCTGAGCAAAACGAGAAGCAGCGGGGAAAGAAGAACCAGTGGGAAGAGCCTGGGCTTGGGAGTCAGAGGACGCAGGTTCAAATCCAGGCTCTGCCACTTGTGTGCTGTGTGACCTGGGGTGCATCACGTAACTTCTCAGTGCCTCAGCTACCTCACCTGTAAAGAGGGGATTAAGACTATGAGCCCCACGCGGGACAACCTGGTTACCTTGAATCTACTCCAGCACTTAGAACTGTGATTGGCACATAGTAAGCGCTTAACGAATATCATCATCGTCGTAATAATAACGGTGGTATTTGTTAAGCACTTACTATGTGCAAGGCACTGGGGGATACAAGGTGATCAGTTTGTCCCACGTGGGGCTCACGGTTTTAATCCCCATTTTACCGATGAGGGAAATGAGGCACAGAGAAGTGAAGCGACTTGCCCAAAGTCACACAGCCGACGAGCGGCAGAGCTGGGATTCAAACCCATGACCTCTGACTCCCCAGCCTGGGCTCTTTCCACTGAGCCACGCTGCTTCTCTATCATCATCATCATCCAAAGGGAGGGGGTGTAAAGGTTGGCATCTCTCTCAACTCAACACGTGGCCCACCAATTTGCAGAGACTTCCAGAGATTTAGGATGCTTTGAAATATCTCCTTCAGACTTGGCCTATTCCTAGTTTAGAACCTCCTCTTGAGTGATTGAAGAGGAGAGTTTCCGGTGCCCAGGAGAATCAATCAATCCATCATTCGATGGTATTTATTGAGCTCTCAAGGAGAATCAATCAATCCATCATTCGATGGTATTTATTGAACTCTTCCTGCGTAGCACTTTACTAAATAATAATGTAATAATAATGTCGGCATTCGTTAAGCGCTTACTATGTGCAGAGCACTGTTCCCAGCGCTGGGGGAGATACAGGGTCATCAGGTTGTCCCACGTGGGGCTCACACACTTTTAATCCCCATTTTACAGATGAGGGAACTGAGGCCCAGAGAAGTAAAGTGACCTGCCCACAGTCACACCGGTGACAGGTGGAGGAGCCGGGAGTCGAACTCATGACCTCTGACTCCGAAGCCCAGGCTCTTTCCACTAACAGAGTTGGTAGACACATTCCCTGTTTACAAGGAACTTACAGACTAGAGAGGGAGACAGATATTAAGATATACAGACGAGCACATGAGTGTTGGGAGGCTGAGGGTGGGGTGAATAACAAGGGGATTCAATACGGCTATAGGCTGGATTCAGAGTTGTCTAAATGACCAGGTTTCCAGCCCTTACAGCCTTAAGAGTCCCTGTTCTGATCCAAATCCATCCCGAGTTCCATGTGGGAAAGGGACTGTGTCCAACCAGATCAATTTGTATCTACTCCAGCGTTTACTACAGTGTCTGGCACATAGCACCTAAATACCAAAATAAAACACAAAAAACCTCTCTGGAGCCAACTGGAATCCTTCAAGTTGAATTCCTATGGCCTCTGGCACCGGAATAAGATAACACGTATGGGACTGAGGAGGGGTTGGGGGTGAAGCAAGGGATGGGAAAGCGTTGGATGGAAGTGAGCTGACGGGGGCCAGAGAGTGGAAGGGGGGCTCATTGACAGAGCAACGAGAAATCTGAAAACCACCCCTTTAGGCCTAGTAATAATTACAATAATAAGGACATTTTTTAAGCACTTACTGTGTGCGGAGCACTGTATTAAGCACCGGGGTAGATACACAGCAATCAGATCAAACACGGTCCCTGTCCCACAGTGGACTCACTGTCTAAGTAGTAGGGAGAATAAGAATTGAATCCCCATTTTACAGATGAGGAAATTGAGGCACAGAGAAGTTAAGTGATGTGCCCAAGGTCACACGGCAGGCGAGCGGCAGAGTTCCGCTTAGAACTCGGACCTTTTGATTCCGAGGCCCATACTCTTTCCAGTAGGCCACACCGCTTCCCCTAGCATAATGTCGACCCCCGGGCCACGTCCTCCCGCGGTCCTGGACTGCCCTCCCTCCTCACCTCTGCCAATCTAATTCTCTTCCCTTCTTCAAATCCCTACTTAAAGCTCACCTCCTCCAAGAGGCCTTCCCACACTGAGCTCCCCCCTTTTTCCCTCTGCTCCCTCTACCCCCCGTTCACCTCTCCTCAGCTAAACCCTCTTCTCCCCCCTTTCCCTCTCCCCGTCCCAACCCCTCAGCACTGTACTCGTCCGCTCAACTGTATATATCTTTATCATCACCCTATTTATTTTGTTTATTTTGTTGAATGAGATGTACATCACCCTGATTCTATTTAGTTGCCATTGTTTTTATGAGATGTTCTTCCCCTTGACTCTCTTTATTGCCATTGTTCTTGTCTGTCTGTCTCCCCCGATTCGACCGTAAGCCCGTCAAAGGGCAGGGTCCGTCTCTATCTGTTGCCGACTTGTTCATTCCAAGCGCTTAGTACAGTGCTCTGCACACAGTAAGCGCTCAATAAATACTAGTGAATGAATGAATGCACCATTGATCTGAGCGTTTTTATTGTTTCTGAGGTTGTTTAGCTGTTTTTATGGCAGCTGTGTGACTGTGAGCGAGTCACTTCACTTCTCTGTGCCTCAGTTACCTCATCTGTAAAATGGGGATTAAGACTGTGAGCCCCATGTGGAACAATGTGATTACTCTGTATACCCCAGCGCTTAGAACAGTGCTCTGCACCTAGTAAACTCTTAACAAATACCAACATTATTATCATTTTCATCTTTCTCTGTGAGTTTACCATCAACTCACCCCCCTCCCACCTTATTCTTAGACTTTGAGACTCTTATAGACTAAGGAACTGGATCTTCCTTTATCTTTCCCCAGCATGTACGCGCACTTATATGTACGTGTGAAGGTTTGTTTCTAAGTGTTTGTGCTGTGCTCTCACTAAAGTCAGGGACTCTTCACACTCCTTGATAGATTTTTCTGACTTTATTGAAGCTCCTCCTCCTCCTCCTCTCCCAGCACCAAAAAATTAAAAATAAAAAAAATCCAATGTTCTCTAGGATGTTCTGAAGAGGAGGAGAAAAAGGGAAGCGCAAATAATGTAAAGACCAACTAAGATGAAATGCAATGTTGAAATGAATAAGTAAGTTCATTATATTCTACAACATGATAAGACTTGCAGACCTGATTACGACATTAAAGGACCGAGCTGCAATATTATAAATTACAGGGTGAAGCACTCCTGTTCCTGCCTATATTTCTAAGGTGGGAGAAGTTAATTATTTTTATAGGCCTAGATATTGTATGTATGAGGATATCAGACTATCTTGTCACCGGTCTAAAGATTCTATGAGGGAACGCTCCCCGTCGAAGGGAAATGATTTTTAAAAATCCTAAAAGTGATATATAGATTTTTTGACCTCTATCCATCATCTTTACAGAAACGGGGTCTTTTTATTCTGCCTTCGTAAGTCACTGGTCAAACGGACTCTTCTCCGTACCCCTCTAAATGTGAGGAAAATCTGTATATCCATGGATTGAATGAAAAGGTTAATGGGAATTTGAAATTTTTTATTATTAAAGATTATAAAGAACAGAAGCCCCGCCGGTCCTCTAAGTGGCCCGCGTTACAATCGGTAACCCCGAAGTATATTCAGCAATCTTTTTTTTTTTTCAATTGCCCACCACAGCCTATATTACAAATACATAAATCATAATGTTTCAACAAAAGCAAAATTTAATTTTCTCCTTTCAGCTGTTATCTGGGCTGGGTGGTATATGGCAGGCTGCGCCCGAGTCATTTATTACACTGGCTGAATGGATAATGGCAGGGAAAGTCTATTATACCCAGCTTTGTTAGGCCTTTGAATGTGCTACTGAAACCTGTGGCAGTCCAAATCTCTTTACATCTGTAATAGATACACAGCACTCTATTATTTCATGCCAGAGCAAAATTAAATAGTTGTGTGTAAGCGGGGGAGGCGGGAAGTGGAGAGGGAGGGCATTTTACTGAGAACACGTTAAAGGAAATGATCTCTCCGGAACTCATTTTCAGGCGGAAGACCCATTTTGTGGTGTTTCATGAAATAAGCCGAGACGCTCCTTCAGGCTGAGGCTACAGAGAGCTCTCCACCCTACCCTGCTCCCTCTGATCCCGCAGATTGGGGTTTTATGTTTTTACTTCCTCCAGTGTTGTACTGTAGACAGGCAGAGATAAATGAAATGCTTTCCCCAGATCACGGAACCAAGAGGACTAAACCCTGCACTGCCAAACTTCCCTTTTCCCCCCCTCCTCACCTGCCTCCCACCACTTATCAGACAGAAATTTTATGGGATGCTAATTCATTCAATCGTATTTACTGAGCACGTACTGTGTGCAGAGCACTGTAATAAGCGCTTGGAACGTGCAATTCGGCAACAGATAGAGACCATCCCTGCCCAACAGTGAGCTCACAGTCTAAAAGCTAATAACTTCCATTCCAACCCAAATGTCAGAAAAATGTTTCCACCTGACAGCCCATAAGAACTGAAAATCCCCAGCCGGCAGTCTCCCGGGCTCCCCAGGTCCCAAGTCAGAACTGGTCGATGAGTGTCTGTTGGGGGGTCACACAGTGTTTAAAATATTAAAGATACTACTAATAAACCCCTCTCAGGATGGCACCTGGAGAGCTTCCAGTATGCGACCGGTCTCGGCTATGGGAGGAAGAGTCAAGCAGAGGCAGACCTATCCCACGTCTGGCTTGGGCAGCGGCTAACGAGTGGAAGGCAAATTGCTACAAGTCAAAACTGACCCATGCTGGGCAGCAGCGACACGGGAGAGAGTCGAGGGTGGAGGCTCAAGTTGACGGTGCGGAAGAAGGCACTGGTAAACCACTTCCCTATTTTGATCAAGACAGCGCAATAGAAACTCTAGCAGAACAATTACAGGTGACAGAGGAGCGTTCTGGGAGAGATACGTCCATGGAGTCGCTGTGGCTCAGAGACGACTCGGCAGCATAAAACAAGACAAGACATGAGGCTCCCAGCCAGAGCAGGAGGGAGAGCAGGTGTTGAATCCCCATTTCACAGATAGAGCCATTTGGCCTCAGTCACACAGCAGGTTAACGGTAGAGCCAGAATTAGAACCCAGGTCCTCTGATTCCCGGACCCACGCTCTTTCCACGAGGGCATGCTGTTTCTCTTTCCTCTAGCACCGTTGGGTGGGTCTCGGGGGACAAATGAAGGTAAAGATATGGTATTGACTCTCAAGCTTCTGTTCTGAGGGAAGCTAGAAATCCCCTTAATCTTCCCAAACACTGAGCATAGAAAGGAGGGGCATAAAACAAGTCCAGAGGGTAGTCTTTTAGAGCAAGTGGGAAAAGTGGGGGAAAAAGACTGGGGAAGCAGTATTGTCTGGTGGAAAGAGCACGGGTCTTGGGAGTCAGAGGACCGGGTTCTCATCCCAGCTCTGCCACGTGTCTGTGTGACTGTGGGCGAGTCACTTCACTTCTCTGGGCCTCAGTGGCCTCATCTGTAAAATGGGGATGAAGACCGTGAGCCCCACGTGGGACTACCTCATTCCCCAGCGCTTAGAACAGTGTTCTGCACATAGTAAGCGCTTAACAAAAACCAATGTTGTTATCATTCTCTGTGCCTCAGTTACCTCATCTGTAAAATGGGCTTTAAGACTGAATGCCTCATGTACTTGCTGTGAGGTCCATTTATATAAGGATGCTAATCCAATGCAAATTTTGGTTACAGTGCAAACCAAGCCTCTTCACCGGAAACAATTCAAATATTGTCTTCATTTAGAGAGGGATAGACTGAAATATGGTCAGAAGAACCATTCTTACTACAAAATCTCTCTCTCTCTCTCTCACACACACACACAGAGGAAAACTGAAACCGTTAACTGGAATTCAGAAGCCCTTACAGGTTTTTTTAACCCCTTTATGAAACGTACAACCACGATGATACACCAGTGTGAATGTCGTCTATGATGAGAGGCTGAAAAGTCAAATTAAAAGAGGGACGAAAATGGCTCTTAAAAATGCTGGCTGGTTTGTACTGAGCCAATCAGAAAGGACTGATGACCTGCATTCCAGGGTTTCTAGAATAGATGAATGCTATTGACTAGCCACTAGCCATTATTTTTGATAACTCCTGAAGGACAGGAGATGTCCCTGAAGACTGGAAAAGGGCAAATGCAGTGCCTATCATTGGAAAAAAAAAGAAAAAAAGACAACCCTAGTAATTACGAAGCAGCCATTTAACTTCGATACCTGGGAGATACTAGAACAAATCATTGACCAATCAATTTGCAATCCCAAGAACACAAAGTCCTGGATAATCATCAACATGGTATGAAAAGCAAATCGTGCCAGATCCATTTAATTTCCTTTTATGATAACGGGGAAGCAATAGGTGAAATACACCTGGACTTCTGTCAGGATTCTTAATTCCAGCCTACAGTGCCAGTTGCATCAACTATCTAGGTCTCCATCACACTGCATGATTAGGTGGACTTGGGTATTTAACAGTTTCTCAACATAAATATGAAGGGCAAACAAGTGGTGTTCATAAGGCTCAATCTTGGAGCAGAATTAGACCATATTTTAACAGTAACTTAGTCAAGGGAATTGAAAGTCTTCAATCTGCAGGAATCCCCAAAATCAGATAGGCTAGTTAACCTGGCAGGTAGTCCAGACTTAAGTGACCTCAATAAATTGACAACACTTCATCCGAAGTGGAAAACAATCCAATTGAAATAAGTACAAGATTGTTTGCTTAGGGGTAAAAAGCAGACTGGGCAGAATCAGAAGGAAAAAAGGCTGGCCAGGCTTACGGGCAGGGAATGTGTCTGTTTATTGTTGTATCATGCTCTCCCGAGAGCTTAGTTCACAGTAAGCGCTCCATAAATAAAATTGAATGAATGAATATATTTGGAAGAAAAAGATCTGCGAATCAGAGTGGACCAGGCTGTCCGCAGTGAAATATAGCTTGTCTTTCAGTTCAGAGAGACCGCATCCATGAGGGCTGAGGGTCTTTAATAATAATAATATTGGTATTTGTTAAGCGCTTACTACGTGCCGAGCACTGTTCTAAGCGCCGGGGGAGATACAGGGTAATCGGGTTGTCCCACGTGAGGCTCACAGTTAATCCCTGTTTTACAGACGAGGTCACGGAGGCACAGGGAAGTGAAGCGACTTGCCCACAGTCACACAGCTGACAAGTGGCAGAGCTGGGATTCGAACCCATGACCTCCGACTCCCAAGCCCGTGCTCTTTCCACTGAGCCACGCTGCTTCTTTGAGAGAGCAACTTTCATCCAGTTCATTAGTAATAGTAGCATTTATTAGGGATCTACTGAGTATAATGCACTGGAGAAATCCAAGAGAGTCACGAGACCTGTCCCAGCCCACAAGCAACTTATACTCTAATGGGGGAGAGAAACTCTTAGGGTAAGACAAATGAGTAAATTGGTACAGGTGGCTAATGGGCTGATGTGATTTGGGATGCTGGAAGATAATGAGGAAAGGCTTGGTGGAGGAGGTGGCACTTTGGGAGGGATTTGAAGTTGTGGTGAGCTGTGGGCTGTCAATTTAGCAGGGAGAGGAAGTTCTAGGCTGGAGGGCAATCTTCCCCACCTCCACCTATTCTGGGATAAGCCAGTGAAGAGACATGAAAGTCCAAAATAAAATAAAAAGGCCAAGCGTAAAAGAGCGTGGGGTATGCTAGAGTGGAGTATGCTAACATATTTTTTAACATATTTGTGAAGCGCTTACTATGTACCAAGCCACTGTGCTAAGCACTGGGGTAGATACAAGATAATTGGGTTGGACACAGCCCCTGTTCCACATAGGGCTCGCATTCTTAATTCCCATTTTACAATTGAGGTAACCGAGGCAGAAGAAGCGAAGTGTCTTGCCCACACTGCAGAAAAGCGGCAGAGCCGGTATTAGAAGCCGGGTCCTTCTGACTCGCAGGCCCGTGCTCTACCCGCTAGGCCATTCTGCTTCTCAACTTGATGAACAAGGGCCAAGAAATTATCTTTCTCCCACTCAGTACGGGTCAGGCCATTCTCAGACTATTGTGCTCAGTTTTAAGCTCCACATCTTAACGGCTGTGGGGAGAATGGACCGACTCTCAAGCAATTAAATTCTTCTGAATTATAGACAACTGGTCTTTTCACCTGTTTATAGGAAAGTATTTACCATAGGTGGTGCAGGTTTACAAACAAACACTCTGCTAGGAGGCCACAGGACTAGACGGGAAATGTGATAGGAAGAGGAGGAGGAGAGTTTCTGGATCACCGTCATCATCATCAGTGGTATTTACGGAGCGCTTACTGTGTGCAGAGCAATGTACTAAACTCTAGGGAGAGTACTGGCCCTGTTACAACCAACAGAATATGTAAAATTTCAGAAGCTCTAGACTTAAAGCCTCCATTAGCTCTTTAAATCCTAGAGTTGGAAGAGGGAACAAGAAGTCATCTAGTTCAGGCCACTGCCTCCAAGCAGAGCTATAAGGAAAATACCCAAACCAGGCAGTCACCAATTCCGTGAGGGAACGTAATCTAGATGAAGCCCCACAAACAATTCAGCCTGGGCTGATGACAAATGACTGGCTAACAAAACGAAGGAATCCTGGCAGACAGCAGTTTTAATTGACAGCCCACTGTTACTGGAGCACTGAAATGAAGGTTGGCCAAAAGGTTGTTTCCTTTTTCTTTTCCTGAAAAGAAATTCAGGAGGCTAAGAATAACTAGATATGGCTGCAGAAGCTCAGGAAGCTGCATGGCCTATAGGAAAGAGTAGGGGAGTCAGAAGGACCTGGGTTCTAATCCTGGCTCTCCCAGGTAGCTGGGTGACCTTGGGCAAGTCACCTAACTGCTCTGTACCTGTTACCTCATCTATCTGTTGCCGACTTGTTCATTCCAAGCGCTTAGTACAGTGCTCTGCACATAGTAAGCACTCAATCAATACTATTGAATGAATCTATAAAATGGGGATTAAGACTGTGAGCCCCGTGTGGAGCAGGGACTGTGTCCAACATGTTTGGCTTGTATCCACCCCGGTGCTTAGTACGGTGTCTGGCACATAGTAAGTGCTTAACAAATACTACAATTATTATTATTCAGGGCTTCAGTTTCTTCAACTGTAAAATGGGGATTAAACCCTACTCCCTGTTATTTAAACTGTGAGCCCTGTGTGGGACAGGGACTGTATCCAACCTGATAAACATGTATCTGCCCCAGCATTTAGAACAGTGCTTGATGCATAGTAGCACTCAACAAATACCATAAAACAAACAGACCCTATTCATTCAATCCTCTAATATTAATAATAATAGTATTGCCATTGTCCTTATCTGTCCGTCTCCCCCGATTAGACGGTAAGCCCGTCAGAGGGCAGGGACTGTCTCTATCTGCTACCAATTTGTACATTCCAAGTGCTTAGTACAGTGCTCTGCACATAGTAAGCGCTCAATAAATACTACTGAATGAATGAATATTAATACTGGATAAGTGCTTCCTGTATGTAGAGCACGGGGAAAGAATGCACAGATGAGAATTAGGCATGGTCTCTGTCCCTCAGGGACTCACAATCTAAGAATATAAGTGGGGGAGAGGGAACTGGAGATAGACACATCAGAAGTTATTGTTATTATTATATCTGTTAAGCACTTTTTACCTTGTGTCCATCACCGTTCTAAGTGCTGGGGTAGATAGCTCAGAAACAGTCCGTGCTCCACATGGGGCTCAGTCTATGTAGGAGGGAAAACAGGTATTGAATCGCCATTTTGCGGATAAGGGAACTGAGGCACAGAGAAGTGACTTGTCCAAGGTCCCACAGCAGGCAAATGACAGAACCAGGATTAGAACTCAGGTTCTCTGACTCCCAGACCTGTTCTCTGGGTCATGCTGCTTTCAGTGATGGAAAAACAAAACACTAAAACAGCATAAAAGACAAACTGGATACTAAGAGGAGCGGAATTTCAGGGTCCAAAGGCCCAACCAAAGCCACAACTGCTGCAGTGGCCTCCGGACTTTCAGAGTTTTTGTGGAGACCTCACGTCGTGGGCGCTATATCTTTCCTATCAGGGAGGTGGAAGGTAGGACAGGATAGAGTATCCTTGATGATATGGAGGAGAGTCAGGGCCAGTTCAAAGCCGTGGCATGAATGGCTGTCCTTTGGGAGGGATGACGACAACATGCATAGAGCATGTTGGAAGCACGATCCCTTCAAGGCAGGAGGGAAGGCAATAGATACCAGTTGCTTTCCTCTACCAGAGTGGCATTGATAACAGCAGTCCTCTTGGGCAGAGAGAATCAGATGACTGCAAAATAAAATTTCACTATTCCTGGATCCAACCTTAAATTCCTTGCCTTAGTGTGTGAAGGTTTCTCTTTCACTTGGATATCGCACAGCTTTTTCTTTTCAAGTAATTGCCTTCTGCTTTGCTATCAAAGAACTTCACCCAATCCCCAAAGCTTCCCCTGCCCCCCCGCCGCCCCATTCCCCAATCTTTTAACCTTCAACAAGAGGATAGCTGTTCATGGGAAAGGTTCCTGTTTTTTCTGTGTGACTGTTCAGTTTCTTAAAGCTGTCTTATCAGCACTTCAGAAAGTAAAGGTTCTTCCCTCCTTAAGGAGCATTGATATCCAACGCGTATTCCTTCAGCATCACCCTGGAGAAGAAGATTGATTCTGTGTGGAGATAAAGCTGCCCTACTACCTGGAGTCCCTAAAAGCTTCACAACTTCCAGCGTTCCATCCG
Source organism: Ornithorhynchus anatinus (assembly GCF_004115215.2). Lineage (NCBI taxonomy): Eukaryota > Metazoa > Chordata > Mammalia > Monotremata > Ornithorhynchidae > Ornithorhynchus > Ornithorhynchus anatinus. Next base: position 25,279,440 of record NC_041745.1, read on the forward strand.
TGTATTTCACATCTTTGTCACCCAAGGAGGACTCGTAGGAAAAGGACAGAAGAGAAACAGAGTGTCAGAGTGTTCGGATGATTCTGTTCTGTGTTTCTCAGCGTGCTCAAGGATTTAGAAATTCAGCTTCCATCACTAGGAATTGTGATTTGCCATCCCAATAAACCCCTGACTTTTCAAGATAGAAACAAGACTGGGCCATTTTCAGAAAGCCTTCCTCTCCTGGATTTGGCGAAGTGTGATCCAGAACTAGCTGATACCAAGATGAAGGCTAATTGCAAAGAGAACATCTGAGCCTTTGGGGTTTGGATCCTACTCCATCCTAATCCTATTCGACCTCTCGACTGTCTTCAGCCCTGTTGACCTCCCTTCTCCTGGAAACATGATCCAACCTCAGCTCCACTGACACTGTCCTCTCCTGGCTCTCCTTCTCTCTCTCTGGCCACTCATTCCCAGTCTGCTCATGGGCTCCTCTTCTTCCTCCCCTAACTGTGGAAGAAGTTCTGGTTTCCCTTCTATTCTCCATTTACACCCACTCCTTTAGAGAACCCCTTCACTGCCATGGCTTCAACTACCACCTCTATGCAGATGATTCCCAAATTTACATCTCCAGCCCTTCTCTCTCTCCCTCTCTGCAGTCTCACATTTCCTCCCGTCTTCAAGACAACTCTACTTGGCTATCCTGCTGATGGCTTCAGACTTAACATGTTCAAAGCAGAATTCCATATCTTCCCACCCAAACCTGTCCTCTTTCTGACTTTCCCATCACTGTAGACAGCGCCACTAACCTCCCTGTCTCTCAAGCCTGTTACCTTGGTGTTATCCTTGACTCTTTTCTCTCACTCAACCCACTTTTTCAATCTATCACTAAATCTTGTCGGTTCAGCCTTCACAACATTGCTAAAATCCAGCCATTCTTCTCCACCACATTAATCCAAAGCACTTTTCCAAGATTCAGCCTCCTTGCCTACCTCCTTGCCTCCTGTCTCTCCCAACTCCAGTACATACTTCACTCAGCTGCCCAGATTTTCTACAAAAAATGTTCAGTCCACATTTTCCCACTCCTCAAGAACCTCCAGTGGTCGCCCATCCACCTATGCATCAAACAGAAACATTTTAAAGACTCACTGTACTCACCTACTCTCCGTACCTCGATCTTGTCTAACTTTCTGCTGACCTCTTACCCAATCCTGCCTCTGGCCTGGAACGCCCTCCCCCTTCATATCCGACAGACTCTCTCCACTTTCAAAGCTTTACTGAAGACATTTCTTCTCCAAGAGGCCTTCCCTGAGTAAGCCTCATTTCCTCTTTTCCCACTCCCTTCTACGTGGCTCTGATTTGCTCCCATTATTCACCGCTTCCTCAGCCACACAGCACGCATATACATATCCATAATTTATTTATATTAATGTCTGTCTCACCCTCTAGACTGCTAGCTAGTCATGGACAGGGAATGTGTCTACCAACTCTGTTATATTGTGTTCACCCAAGTGGTTAATATAGTATTTCTGTGCAGAGTAAGTGTTCAATGAATTCCACTGAATGATAAACACATACTGTTACTATTATTATTTCTAATAATAATAATAATAATAGTTGTACCTCTGTGGCCTCAAGGTTTAACTGAGCAACCCCATCACCACACATACACACACCTTTTTACATTCTCCCTGTTCCACTTCCTCTTTCTTCATGGTCCCTCTTCCTTACACAGACCAGAGCAGCGGCAAGTGAAACAAGTCTGAATAATAATAATAATCATGGCATTTGTTAAGTGCTTACTATGTGCCAATCACTGTACTAAGTACTGGGGTGGATACAAGCAAATCAGATTGGACACAGTCCCTTGTCCCATATGGGGCTCACGGTCTTAATCCCCATTTCACAGATGAGGTGACTAAGGCACAGAGAAGTTGAGTGACTTGCTCAAGGTCACACAGCAGGCAAGTGACAGAACCTGATTTAGAAACCATGACCTTTTGAATCCCAGGCTGTGCTCCATCGACTACACCATGCTGCTTCCTGCAGACTGTTAGGGACAGGAAATGAGTCCGTTACCCTCCCAACTGCTTAGTACAGTGTTCTGCATACAGTAAGCGCTCAATAAGTATGATTGACTGATGGACTGACTGCTCCCAGCAGAGGCCTAGACTCTGGATAGCCAGCAAGGCAGTTTGTCTTCTCATCCAGGCAATCGTTGCTCTTCCATTTCTTGCTGGACTCCGGAGGGAGGCCCCAGCAAGAAGCAACACAGTCACTGCCTCCTAAGATTCTTTAAGGTAGCCCCAGGGATTCTTGTTCTCTTGGCTGAAAACTTCTCTAAGATGGCTTTCAGTGAGGCCTATCCTACTTGAGTCACCCGGCTACATCAATCATTCTATCGTATTTGAGGGCTTATTGTGTGTAGAGCACTGTACTAAGCACTTGGGAGAATAATATAGAACATTATACCAGAATTGGTAGACATGTTCCCTGCCCACAACAAGCTTTTAGTCTAGAGGATCAAAGACTTACTTGTATTTTCTGTCTTCGTGCTGAGAATTCCTAGTCCTAAAATCAAATTGCAATCAGGGATACAGGATTCAAGGCAAACTGAACTAGAGGCTCAAACCACGGCTAATGCGTTTTTTGGTTGCACTCGGTGCAAAGTTTTGATGCCGTGTAATTCAATTTAGATATTAAGTAATACAATTTTGATTCAGATTCGGATATTCCCATTGGCAAGCAGGATGAAACACTCACATATATCCCGATGCCTGTGGAACTTTTCCACAACATGAAAGCTAGACCCTCTTCTCTGGATTGCTAGCCCTTTGAAGGGGTTTTTACCCAACAGCTAAAAACTATCAATCGTAAGCAGACAGAGAAATTGTTTTACACAAGAACGATCAAATGACTGATGTAATAAAGACCACGATGATGATGATGATGATGGGACTAAGATGCTGAGCGCATTCTCGCCAGGTGAGGGGGGTAAGCGTTTCACCTTTGGAAGGAGCGGGAAGTCACTCAGACCGCTAGACCTCGGGTACCTCGTTCATTTTTCTGAAAAGCATCTGAGAGGTCTAAGAAGGTTAATGCATTTCCGGGCCATTGTACCACCATTATTCCCAGTGCTGGTTGACTCATTTTTGACAGAACCCTTTACAAGCAACGTTACCTTGCAGTTTCCCCTTGGTAGACAGCCCCAACCTTGTTGTCCAGTGATCTTGGGCCAAAGCTGGCAGTATTTGGCCCTGTGCTGCCCAGTGATGAAATAATAATAATAACTGTGGCATTTGTTAAGTGCTTACTACGCATCAAGCATTGTACTGAACCCTGGGGTACATACAAGATTATGAAGTCCCACATGGGACTCACCGTCTGAATAGGAGAGAATACAGCTATTGAATCCCCATTTTGCAGATGCGGGAATTGAATCGCAGAGAAGCTAAGTTACATGCTGTAATATCTGCAATTTATTTCATTCATTTATTTATTTACCCGTATTAATGTCGGTCTCCCCCTCTAGACTGTAAGGTCATTGTCAGGAGGGAATGTGTTCGTTTCTTGAAATACTGTGCTCTTCCAAGCACTTAATACAGTGCTTTGCACACAGTAAGCGCTCAATAAATATTATTGACTGAATGAACGAACTTGCCCAAGGTCACAGAGCAGGTAGATGGGGGAGCCATAATTAGAACCCAGATCCTCTGGCTCCCAGGCCCAGGTTCTTTCCATTAGGCCTCGCTGCTCTACAGAAAAGCAAAACAATCCGAGGAGACTGTGCCCCTCTGAAAGTACCTCATCGATCGGCATGGAATCATTTACAAACTAAAAGAAGCTAGCTCCTTATTTACTTCCCAGTAAGATTCTGCTTGATCCTTGATTTAGCTTGTGCATGCAGATCCACTATAGGGAGGGTTTTTCTTGGACTGTGTTCACTCTTTAGTGATAAAAAAAAAAAGTCTTCACCTCTCTGGGTCAATCTCGGCAATAAATAAGTAATAAAAGCTCTTACTAGCCCTTTCACAAAACTGCTAGCGCTCAGGGGGAAAGATGGCTCATGACCCAATCATAAGACTGACACCTGCTTCCACTATTCTTCTGGGCTCAGATCCCTCCCCAGAGATTGTTCGTTTAAATAGGAGAGGGAGTTTCAGCTCCCTACCACGAAGCAGGTGTCAGCTGTGGCTGACACAGAAAGCTAAAGGTTAGATTTTCATGGGGCATGAGTGGAAGTGGTTTTTTTTTCCTTCTCTCTTCATTTTTTTTTTAAATTTCAACCAATTAAATTAAGGTCCCCGTTTGAGAACTGCAGAGCCCAGTCTCCAAAATGGCCATTGACCATATTCATCAGATACTCAAGAGGCTTTTCCTTTAGTATTATTTCTCCAGTCCAGTGGCTGGCAGAGAAAAAGCCAGTGAAGCATGAGCTCTGCAGCAATATAAAATAAAGCCAGAGATGAGGGTTTCCTGGGTGAAGTCAGGAATGGCGGGGGGCGGGGGGGGTGGAAGCGGGAGAAAGGAGAGGGTTGATAGTGGGGGGGGTGGGTGGAAAGGCTATGTTACTATGTTACTTTCAAAGCTCAGCCTCATTTTTCTAACTGAATTCCATTATCCTATGCAAAAGAAAAGACTTTAGTCTGTAAATTTCCAATTTCTCCTTCAGGTTTAGAGGATCCAGTAAAAGTTGCGCACCTGAAGCTGTAGAGAAAGATCCCTTCTCCTTCCAAAGGTCAGGCCAGGTGAGCAATAGGAGTAAAGCAGACAAAGTACAATAAAAGGAAAATCCCAAATTAATCTAGGTGGGTGGGTGAGGGTAGAGGAAATATTTTGGAAGTTCAGAAGCCAGCTCACCTCTGTCTTTAACTTGGGATGCAGGGGTGGGGAGTTGACTGGGGGAGGTCATCTAGGCCGGGGGTCTCTAACAGTAAAAGACACCTCTGCGATTACTCTGTCAGTTGCAGACCTGTTCTGGCAAGAGATACGTCTACAAGGAGACATTTCCATTCTATGCAGCCTTCCCATGAGGCAATCCCCTCTTATTACCAACTGCAAATATTCATGCAGAACCATTGACCCAGATCATGAGATATTTGCATTTCAGCTCAGCCGTGCATTTGTCATGAGATTCCTGGATAGGGCACCTCTCCTAACAGAGGCAGAAAGCAGGCAGTAGTTCTCAAATGCATTTTGCCTAGGATGAAAGTTGACTGCCATCAGCATATATTTATCGCCACCCGCCTCTTCTTGCATCTTGTAGGAACTCCAGGGAGGAGAGTGGGTAGCCCTCATTCACCACAAAAAAAGTCAAATAAAGAGAGAGGGGGGAAGATTTGGAACGTTAGTTCTCATCTATATTTGTAACATATGCAACGTCGTACTTTTCTCTGCATTTTCAAAGCACCGGGATGTAAATGGAGTGGTCAGTACAGGGAAGCACCGATAGTCTATCCTTTGATTTAATATTTATTCATGCTATGCAGTCTTTGGACCTAATGACACAGTGGGTTCCTCGATACTGTGTACCTCACGTAGATCCATTAGAAATTAGAACTAAATTTCTCATAAGAATAATATTATGACTCGAGGGATTGATTCCTGAACCAAGGTCCGGAATCTTATTTTTACCAAAATTACCCAGAATTATCTATTCAGTCAAATATAGATAAATACTATGGATCCATTAATGTCTTTACATTGAGTCAGAGAGGTTCCAAGGTATGTGACTTCTACTTCGTCGGAAAATGGAAATATCAGCTCTCCATTCTGCCCCTTCCCCACCCTCTTTTAATTTTCCCTTTCGTGCCCCCAACCCCTGGTTTTAAAATTGTTTCCCCATCTCTCAGCAACTCCCATGCACCCCCTCCCATCTCCAGAGAAAGGAGGTGATGAACAGAACTAGTGCCATAAAGAAACCTGGTGTTATAATGTTGAAACTCAAGTGTTGCAAAGCTGAAACGTGTAGAAATGTTGAAGTTCTGTTTGTCATAAGGCAAAGACTGCCTCTTTTCGTGTTTACAAAGAGCCTAAAGCTTCTCCAAGTGAAGACCATCAACTGGGACTGGAATGTGGGGAATTTTTTTCTTCCCTCCACGTTCCCTCCTGCCATTTTGTCCTTTTTGCTGGTCAGTAACACTTCCCTTGGATGAATGCAAGGGCTACCAACTTTCTTATACTGTATTTTCCCAAGCATTTAGTACAGTGCTCTGCACACGATAAGCACTCAAATACCAATAGTTGATCGAGTGAAGAAGAGTAGAGGGGCTCATCAATTTTGCTTTTAGTTTGCTGCTCCTGTAAAAAGTCTGACTGGGGGGAAATGTTGAAAAAACTGGTTAAAGTGAGGATTTCAGTTTATCTGTAGATTTCAATTATCCATGCCTTGCCCATTCTCATCAAAACAGACTGTCCTAATGGAAATGATTAATGAATCCGGGATCTTTAGCATAGAGATATGCCCAAACTGCTCTTTGATTAACGTGCCCTCTTGAACCCAAGCCTAGTAAGATCTGTCATTTTAAAGAGTAAAGGGAGGATCTGCAAATCTTCTGTGTGAGGGGAAAAGGAAAATACCCCTTGTCTATAGGAAAGTAAACCCTGTAGCCTTTAAAAACTATGTCGATACCACCCCACATTGTCCAATGACTACCAACGATTGCCAATGGAACTGACCCAGAGTGGAAGCAGCGTAGTCCTGTGGATGAGCTTTGGCCCGGGAATCAGAGGACCTGGGCTGTAACACTGGCTCTGGCACTTAGGGAAGTCACTTAACTTCTCTATGCCTCAGTTGTTTCATCTGTAAAATGTGGTTTAGATTAGGAGTCCCATGTGAGACAGGAACTGTGTACAACCCAACTATCTTGTATTGATCCCATCACTTAGTATAGTGCCTGGCATATAGCAAGCACTTAAAATTATTATTATTATTTCAAAGATGGATTTTCACATCCTGAAGTTTCCATATCGATTGGGAAGACTGTCTCCAAAGTTCCGCCCCAGATCTTCATTCTACATGACTTTGACTATTAGCATCAGGCATAAATTAGCCAAACAATTAGGACTGAGGCTGGTTTAGATTACTGAAAACTTTGAATCACTTAATAAAATTGGATTTGCCTCTTCAGACAAATCACCACCATCTCCCTGCTTTATATCTGCATGTCACTGACCTCCATCTTCACAGAAGACACTGTCAGGTGCGAACGTGCCAGAAGAGAACATACGTCCCTTCCACGCAAATATGAGCCGTGTAGCAAAAAACCACCCAATAACTATTTCGGCACTTTCCCGCAGACTGTATCATCACAAGCCAAAGCAGGTTGGTGTCTCAGTAAATCAATTTGCATTGGTTCCAATCTAGTCCTAATGAAGAGCATTCTGGATTAGACTGATTAAAAGTCCGTATCTTACTCTGAGCAGTGTCGAGCTGTAGTGGAATCACAGGTCTCCTGCCTTTCCCAGCTACTCATAGTGTAGCTGTAAAAGCCCAGATCTAGATGTTCACCCCAAATACTTTCCTCTACCATGACGTGCCCTGAGTCTTCTGATCTCTCCCCCTTCATTCATTTGATCGTATTTACTGAGCTTTCACTGGGTGCAAAGCACTGGACTAAGTGCTGTGAGAGTGCAATTCAACAACACATTCCCTGCCCAGAATGAGCTCAAACTGTACGCTAAATTTGGCCCCAGAGACACCAAGTAAGGTAAGCCATACTTATACTGGAAAAAATATAAAGTTGAGGTCATTAACCATTTGGGAAGCGGTGTGGGTGAGGGGATAGACCACAGGTCTGGGAATCAGGAGACCTGGGTTCTTATTCTGGCTCTGCCACTTGTCTCTCGTGTGACCTTGGACTAGTCGCTTCGCTTTTTTGGGCCTCAGTTACCACATCTGTAAAATGGGGATTAAGACTGTGAACCCCGTGTGGGACATGGATTATGTCCAACTTCATTATCTTGTGTAATAATAATGATGATGATATTTGTTAATAGTGGTGGTATGTGTTAAGCGCTTACTATGTGCAAAGCACTGTTCTAAGCACTGGGGAGATAAGAGGCGATCAAGTTGTCCCACGTGGGGCTCACAGTTTTTTTTAATCTCCATTTTACAGATGAGGTAACTGAGGCACAGAGAGGTTAAGTGACTTGCCCAAAGTCTCACAGCTGGGAAGCGGCAGAGCTGGGATAAGAACCCGTGACCTCGGACTCCCAAGCCCGAGCTCTTTCCACTGAGCCACGCTGCTTCTCTAAGCATTTACTATGTGCCAAGCGCTGTTCTAAGAGCTGATAATGGTATTTGTTAAGCACTTACTATGTGCCAAGCACTGTTCTAAGCACTGGGGGAGATACAAAGTAATCAGGTTGTCCTCAGAGTTTAGTACAATGCCTGTCATATAGAAAACACTTATCAAATACCATAAAAAAAACCTTAAGGACAAAAGAGGAAAAAAAAACTGTTCTGAAGGAAAAGGAAATGGATTTGGTCTGAATATCTCAAATGGGCCAATCTTAATTACTCAGCCAGATGCACTGTCTAAAGATGCAATCTTCCACTTAGCTTTACCTCCAAAGAGCTCAGCTTCTGAAGCTTTCAATAATAATAATAATGATAATAATGTTGGTATTTGCCAAGCGCTTACTATGTGCCAAGCACTGTTCTAAGCGCTGGGGTAGATACCAGGTAATCAGGTTGTCCCACGTGAGGCTCATAGTCTTCATCCCCATTTTACATTTGGAAGCATCTCTGCCGCACCCATAACAACAAACCTGATCATTCCTCCAGCTCTCAAATTGGCTGGAGAGGTAAAAGAGTTCAGAGGTCGACCTGGTATGAACTTTGTTCTTACAAGTGAAGATGTCTTCCTTTCCTGGTTCCCTGGGCAAAACGTTTTTTTTCTTTCATTCCTCCAACTCTTCACTCTTCTCATCTCTTATCTCTTCCTCACTTTCCCAAAGAGATTGAAATCACCCAGGCAAGCTTAAGTCATTTGCTATAAAGTCTATTTCCAGCTTTCACAATTCTTCATTTTTACCCTTTTGCTTGAAAATTTCACCCCAGACTGCTCCCCCTGGGGAGTGGTCTCCCTTAGCCTACTTAGTTTCCTTTCTGGCAATTCACAATCCGGGTACAAGCCAGAGATCCTGAACAAAGATTAGGTGCAAAGAGTTGGACAAGACATTTAGAGGAATAAAATCTATATCAGGGCAATAATGGTCAAAAAGCAATAAAGTGAATGCATAATAGTTCCTGGACTTTTAATTTGTGACTAATTTGTTGCACAATGAGGTTGCAATTTTCTAATTGTGATTGCCATTTTAATTTTACTCATGGCTGTGCAACTAACAATGTATAGTCTAGTAATTAAAATTAATTGTACCTTCACCTGCATATTTCTATTAGGCTGTTAAATTTAGTCTGTTAGCTCAGTGATTTTGTTCTCTGAAAGATGCTGAATTCATTTCAGAGAGCCCAATTATGCTACACACTGTAATTCCTCCAGTATGAAAAACAAGTATTTAACTTAGATGTGAGGCGTTCTTGCAGTTCCATAGGTTCAGCTACGGACGCAATTCTGGAACCTGGAGTGGCCAAAGACCCCTCTCCGATATTATCATTCTATTACAAATTCCAGGCTATTGAGTTACAAGTTTCAAAAATTTAAATTACAGGTTTCGACAAACAAATTCTGAAGAACGCTACTGGATTTTCACCCCCAAATTAATTCTGCGAGCAATGAAGTGCTTGGTACGGTGTTTTCCACACAGTAAGCACTTGATAAATACCACTTATTGACTGATTGATTGACGTAGTCTCCCTTTAGTGTTTTTTATAGTGTTATGCCAACCTAGAGGGGACATTTGAGCATAACTAAAGAAAATGTGATCTGTTTCAAAATATTTTTTCCTTGGTTTCAGATGGCCATTAGCCACACTATCATAGACATCATCAATGGTATTTATTAAGCACTTAATGTGTGCAGAACACTGTACTAAGCACTTGGGAGCATACAGTGGGACAGAGTTGGTAGACAGGTTCCCTGCCCACAACAAGCTTACAGTCTAATAATGTTGGTATTTGTTAAGCGCTTACTATGCACAGAGCACTGTTCTAAGCACTGGGGTAGATACAGGGTAATCAGGTCGTCCCACGTGAGGCTCACAGTTAATCCCCATTTTCCAGATGAGGGAACTGAGGCACAGAGAAGTGAAGTGACTTGCCCACAGTCACACAGCTGACAAGTGGCAGAGCTGGGATTCAAACCCATGACCTCTGGCTCCCAAGCCCATGCTCTTTCCACTGAGCCACGCTGCTTCTCTAGAGGGGGATCCATTAATATAAATAATTTATAATATAGCATTCATAGGTATGTACGTGTGTGCCATAGGGTTGAATATCAACTGCCCGAAGTTCACAGATCCAAGTGTATGGACAACGGAGAAGGGAGAGGGAGCTGGGGAAAAAAGGGCTTAATGAGTCAGTCAGTCATATTTATTGAGCACCTTACTGTGGGAAGAGAACTGTACTGAGCACTTGGGAGAATACAATATAACAAAATAACAGCCACATTCCCTACCCAAAGTGAGCTTCCAGTCCAGAGGAACAGGGAAGGTCAGGGAAGGTCTAATTAATGTCTCACTAGCTTCCCGTTTCTCTGAGTCTGACATCCCCATCTTAGGGGTCAATCAATTGATCGATCATATTTATTGAGTGCTTATTGAGTGCAGAGGACTGTACTAAGCGATTGAGAGAGTACAATGTAACAGAGTTGGTTGACACGTTCCCTGGTTGACACGTAGTAAATGCTTAACAAGTTAACATTGGAAAAACAAATAAGTAATGTTCTAAATCGAGTTTACAGTCCAGAGGGGGATACATAAATTAAATAGATAAATTAAGGATCCATACATACGTGCGGTGGGGCTGAGGACGGGGTGAATAAAGGGTGCAAATCCAAGTGAAAGGGTGACGTAGAAGGGAGTGGGAGAAGAGGAAATGAGGTCTTGGAGAAGGAAAACTGATTCCTTTGGCCTGGGATTTCTTGATGACTGGTTCCCCAGAAGAGATATTAAACTGGGCTACTCAGCAGAAACCACTGCAAATTTTAGAAATAACTGAACCCCCAATGACCTCTGACCTCATTCTACTCCTTATCAGATGCCTAGGGAGAGGAGTGCAAGGGTGGATAGGAGAAGAAGGAGGAGCCAAGGGTTTGGGGAGAGCCAGGAACAGAAAGACATCTCTGTATCCGTGTGTCTTGTTTCTTTATCATCTCTCTCCATTTCCCGTCGACATCTCACTCTTCTAGAGTGACTATTTGTACAGTTTCCGGTCAGACAGTCATGTTTTGGGCTGTTCTCTCCCCTGTCTGGTAAGAAACAACACATAGGCTTGGTTTAGCTGGCTTTCTGGCTGGCAGTGATCCCTATCATCGCTAAGTCTCCCCAAGAGAAGCAGCATGGCCTAGTGGATAGAGCCCAGGTCTGGGAATCAGAAAGAACTAGGTTCTAATCCCAGCTCTGCCACTTAATAATAATAATAGCTGTGCTATTTGTTGAGAGCTTACTATCTGCTAAGTGCTAGGGTGGAGACAAGCAAATCGGATCGGACACAATCCCGTCCCATGTGGGCCTCACAGTCTCGATCCTCATTATACAGATGAGGTAATTGAGGCCCAGAGAAGTTAAGTGATTTGCCCAACGTCACACAGTAGGCAAGTGGTGGAGCCAGAATTAAAACCCGTGACCTTCTGAGTCCCATGCCTGTGCTCTATCCACTACACAGGGTCTGCTGTTTGACCTTGGGCAAAATCACTTCACTTCCCTGTGCCTCAGTTACCTCATCTGTAAAGTGGAGATTAAGACTGTGAGCCCCATGTAGAACATAGACTGCGCCTTCCTGATGATTTTATATGTACCCCAGCGCTTATAACAGTGTCTGGCGCACAGTAAGCACTTAGCAGATACCATAAAAAAAAAAGTTGGAATGACAGAGTTCTGGCTTTAGGCTTTATCAGAATAAAGCCATTGCTGTCAGAAATGGCCTCAAATAAGGTGCATTCCCAAACTGATGTTTTTCACCATACTATTCTCACCTTGACTGGTGAGAATTTAATAGTGTCTGGTTTTCAGCTGGACTGTCTCCTGTCTGGTATCACCCAGGCGGCGGACTCTTGAATTAGCAGTAACTGAGAGAAGACAGAGGTGGCAGAGATTTTGGTGTTGAGCTACTAACGGACAACACACTTGACATACGTTTGCTCAGTGAATTTTTTGGACAAGCTGCTAAGTGCTTTGACTGAAATTCTATCTGAAAAAGAGAAAAGTGAAGAAGCAGTGTGGCCTAGTGCAGAGAACCTGGGCCCGAGAGTCAGAAGGACCTGAGTTCTAACCCGAGCTCCACCAAACGTCTGCTGTGTGACCTTGGGCAAGACACTTAACTTCTCTGTGCCTTAGTTTGCTCAACTGTAAAAGGGGGGTTATCTATTCTCCCTCCCACTTAGACTGTGAGCCCCGTATGGGACTGTGTCTGACCTAATTAACTTGAACCTTCCCCAGCCCTTAGTGCTTGGCACATAATAAATCCTTAACAAATACCATTTAAAAAAAATCATGTTCTAAGTGAAACCCATAACCACAGTACCTACTTTGGTATTAGCTACTGATGATGGGCAGCTAGCGGCAGTTGAAAAAATACGCTCCTTGAGGAAAATTCTCTCACAAAAATGCAGTAATAGAAGATGCATCAATATGGTCAGCCTAGCATTTGGAAAACTCTAGAAGGAAGGAGGAGTCATCTTTGAAGACATCCAGACGCGGTATGGCCTGTGGATAGAGCACAGTCCTGGGAGTCACAAGTACCTGAGTTCTAATTCCAGCTCTGCCTCTTGTCTGTTGTCTGACCTTGGGCAAGTCGCTTCACTTCTCTGTGCCTCAGTTACCTCATCTGTAAAGTGGGGATTAAGACTGTGAGCCTCATATGGGACACGGACTGTGCCCAACCTGATTAGTTTGTATCTACCCAAGAGCTTAGTACAATGTCTGGCACCTAGAAAGCACTTAACTACGATCATTAAAAAAGCAACAGATTGGAATCTATCATGCTATTTTTCTCCCACTTCTTTCAGCGGTGTCACCTACAGATGGCATATCAAATTGATCCATTCCACTGAGGCGTCGGAGGTGGAAAACAGAGATAAAATAGCCAGATCTGATCCCCAAAACTGGTCGTACAATCCTGCAAGATCCTCTAGAAGGTAAAGTTGTCATGGGCAGGGAATGGGTCTGTCATATGGTTATATTGTACTCTCCCAAGTGCTTAGTACAGTGCTCTGCAAACGGTAAGCGTTCAATAAATACGACTGATTGATTAACTGCCGGACCAAAGGGTCCAAGGCAATGATGTGCAGTGCTCAGTAGCGATGGAATAGTCTTCTGGAATGAATAAACAATAGATGAATTCCCCAAATTTTCAGTGAAGGAGAGTTTAGCAAGCTCTACAAGTGGCCAGTACAGAGAAGGACTGAATGTTAACCTCAAAACGAACAACCAACAGTTACGGAGTAGGAACTCACTACTGTGATGGTTCTGCCATTAAGCTAGCCAGTTTTTGAGGACAGACACAGAACCACAACTCAGGAGAATCGTACTCGGCAATAGGTGGCTTCAGAGACTACAAAATACTAGCCTTCATACATATGGCCTGGGGTTGACTGTGATCCTCACACCTTGGCCCACAGATTCCCCTCAAAACACACCGGAAGTAGTAATGATAATATCGATTTAGTGGGCTAAGTGCTGGGAAAGAAAATCACGTATAAGGTTTATACCCAGCCCCTAGCCCTCAAAGAGTTTACAGTCTGAAGGTGCAGGAGGGGAGCATCGGCAACAGGACTTATAAGGCAAAGCAAATGCAAATAGGAGAACAAAAATTAAAGGAGCAGCAAGATCTCCGACTCCTCACAGTTCAGACCAAAGTCCCAGAAGTTGCAGCGGTAGTTATGGCAGTGACCTCAAAATTCTCAAAGTTGGGAAGGTCCCATGCTGTCACTGGGCAATCCTTCCCAGATCTGAAGCATGGACTGATGGGATTCTTGGGGTCATGGAGGAGGGGTAGCCTGGCTAGGTCCCGGGAGTCGGGGGGAGGGAAAGGTGGGTGAGGAGGAGTTTGTCAGAAATAAAGGGAGCAGTGGATGACTCACACAGCTGTTGATTCATTTATATATTCTAATCGTTTTATTGAGCGCTTACTGAGTGCAAAGCTCTGTACTGAGCGCTTAGGCATTGCTGATGGTTGAATGACGGAAGCGAAAGCGACAGGATTAAGGCTCATCTGGAAAGAGCAGGTAGCCTTTTTTCCCTAGAAGAAGGGAAAATTCTCCCTTAGGAGGAAGGAAGAGAATTTAGTGAAAACTGTTAAAATTATTGTTATGGGTGACAGAGCAAGCAACGTGGCGTAGTGGACAGAGCACGGGCCTGGAAGTCAGAAAGTCTTAGGTTCTAGTCCAGGCTCCGTCTGCTGTGTGACCTTGGGCAAGTCACTTCACTTCTCTGTGCCTCAGTTACCTCATCTGTAAAATGGGGATTAACTCTGTGAGCCTCATGTGGGGCATGGATTGTGTCCAACCTGATTAGCTTGTAGCAACCCCAGTGCCTAGTACAGTGCCTGGCCCATAGTAAGTGCTTAACAAATACCATAAAACAACAATAGTAATAACAACAACAATAATACCTCTATTTTGTATTTTTATGATTCCTTCTATTTCACTGAGTCCAAAGCCCAGGGATGCTTTTACAGACCACCTCTTAAAGAACTCTTAAAGCCAATATAAGCAGCTAGTACTCTGTAAGTAGTTCCACCTGACCCCAAGCCTCAGCCTAAAAATCTATCCCTACCCAAAGACTACAGGTAAAATATCACAAGTCCCAGGAAATGGAACCCACCAAAGCCCTGCCTCCCTGATGCTCCTCCCAGGGGCCTTGCTTCCCTGAAGTTCATCCAGTCTGTAACATGCAGGTAATAAATTCCCAAAATTTCCCATATCCTGATCTCTCCAAAATCATCTCCATTACTCTGGGATGATTTTGTGGCAGGATACATGTTCGTAACTGTTAAGCTAATAACAACTAGGAGACAAAATCTCAGAGAAGGAGGGAGCTCAGATTTCCTCCATGCTGGGAGTGGGGGTGGGGGGAAGAAGACTGGAGAACTAGTGTTTCAGGGTTGATAATCTCAACTGGTGTCTTTGGAAGGAGTCTTGGGACTCTCAGCACACCTACTTGGGATTATTGACCTAAATATTTTCCTGGTGGGCCTCCTTTGTGCAAGAATGAGGAGAAAGAAGGGAAGTGGAAGAAGTTTTCTACAGCTTGAAGGTCCCTTTTTTTGACAAGGGGGGTGGGGGGGAGAGAAGAGGAGGGGAAAATCAGTTACTTTTCAGAAAAAGAGCCCTCACACTTTATTTCTGCTTGCATCTTTCCTACCCCATTCCAGTTCTAAGTTCCAGCAAACACCATTAGTCTTACCCAGTCCCTAATCCCCGGTGCCAAGGCCTGTCATTGCAAGTAAAAAAGAATAATAATAAGGTGTATGGATTTTTTTATGGGTGATGGGCTTTCAATTAGTATGTACAGAACATTTCTAGAGAATTAATTGCCTGTGTGCCGGCCAATCAGGCTTCCTAAATCATCTCTCACTATTCCATCCAGCTTATTGTCCTTATTTATTGAGTTGGGGACTGAAAGTCAATTAGAAGACTGCCTTTTGTTTGCCCCGGCTACAGCCAAATATGCCAGTGCTGTTAAAGGCCAAGAGCAATAATGTACCCGCTTGGCGCTGATAGAAGTTCATGCTGAAGTCCTTAAATGACATTCAGAACACATCACTCCTTTCATCCACAAACTCCAATAGCTGCCCATTTCTTTTTATGTTCCACAAAATCTTCAAATCAGTGGATTCAAGATGCTCCACCAACCATCTTATCTACCTATTCTCTTCCCCTGCTAGTTTCCAGATTGCGCTTTGTACTCCTCCCGAGAAAACCCTCCAACTGTATTGTGGTCTCGAGGCTCACTTTTGACCTTGACCACACGTGATGATGATGACGATGACGGTATTCGTTGAGCACTTACTACATGTCAAGCAGCGTACTAAGCACTGGGGTCGATACAAGTTAATCAGGTTGGACATAGTACTTGTCCCACATGGGGTTCACGGTCTTAATCCCCGTTTTACTGCTGAGGTAACAGGCACAGAGAAGTGAAGTGACTTGCCCAAGGTCACAGAGCAGACAGGCGGCAGAGCCAGGATTAGAACCCATGTCCTTCTGACTCCCAAGCCCATGCTCTACCCAGTAGGCCATGCTGCTTCCCACCTCTCTCTCTGCAAGAAACTCCTTCTCTTATCAAATCCACAAAACCACAATCCTCACCTGTAAGCCCGTCAAACGGCAGGGACCGTCTCTATCTGTTGCCGACTTGTTCATTCCAAGCGCTTAGTACAGTGCTCTGCACATAGTAAGCGCTCAGTAAATACTATTGAATGACCATCATCTAAAAGGTGCTAAAAACATCCCTTAGAATAACAACCTCTGAGATATTTGTTCAATGTTTACTCCGTATCAAGCACTCTATTTAGCACTGGGGTAGATGCAAGAAGTACTATTGTGTCAAGCAAGTCGGGGAATCGGGATTAGAACCCAGGTCTTATGACCGCCATACCTTTGCTCTTTCCATTAAGCCAAACTGCATCTGAGGAGCGGGTCTTTGGGGACTTGATATCGAGAAGGGGTGGGAGGAAGAGACAAGGGAAGAAGAGGGGAAGAAAGAAGAGAGAAAGAGGAGAAAGGATAGGAAGCTCCTTCTCCAGACTCTAAGCTCGTTGGGGGCAGGGAATGTCTTTGTTTATTGTTAAACTGTACTCCCTCGAGCGCTTAGTAATGTGCTCTGCACATAATAAGCGCTCTAAGAAATGATTGACTGACTGCAAAGAGGAAAAGGAGCGGGTGGGAGAAGGAAAAAGTACTCACTGGTACTTCTTTTCCTGTCCTTCTGGTTTTGGCCCTTGCCAGGCACCAGGATTGGATGTGGGCAGCCCTGGGCAGAAGGAGCAGAGGGCAGCCCTCAGGCTGCTGCATGGTGAAGCAGCATGACTAAGGGGATAGCCTGGGAGTCAGAAGGTCGTGGGTTCTAATCCCGCCTCTGTCACTTGTTAGTGTGACCTTGGTTAAGGCACTTCATTTTTCTGTGCCTCAGTTACCTCATCTGTAAAATGGGGATTGAGACTGGGAACCGCACATGAGACACGGACTGTGTCCAACCCAGTTTGCTTGAATTGTTAATAATAATAGGGGTACTCGTTAAGTGCTTATTATGTGCCAGGCACTGTACTGGGGTGGATACAAGCAAATTGGGTTAGACATAGTCCCTGATCCAGGTGGGGCTCACAGTCTCCATCCCCATTTTACAGATGAGGTAACTGAGACACAGAGAAGTGAACTGACTCGCCCAAGGCCACACAGAAGACCAGTGGAGGAGCTGGGATTAGAAACCATGACCTTGTGACTACAGGCCCGTGCTCTATCCACTATGCCATGCTGCTTCCCCATCCACCCCGGCACGTAGTACAGTGCCTGTCACAGAGTAAGCGCTTAACAAATACCAGATTATTATCATTATTATTCTGCTTGCATTATATGGGAAAATTCAGTTCCAAAGGAGATGAGACTCTCATCCCTGCTCCAGGCTCCCTCCGGGAGGAACCGCATTTCCACAGGGGAACCAACAAGCAGCAGAAGCACTGTGGAACTCTGCCCCTCTTCTTCCTTTATAGTCTGTGAGCCCCGTGTGAGGCAGGGCTGATGTCCTATCTATTTTCGCATCACCACCACAGCATTTAAGCCCAGTGCACGGCACAGGGTAGGCACTTGACCACCCAGATGGGCGGCCCGTTGGGTCACAGTCGTGAGTCCCGACCACTTACCGTGTGCAAAGCACTGTACTAAGTTCTTGGGAGAGTAAATAATGTCGGTATTTGTTAAGCGCTTACTATGGGCGGAGCACCGTTCTAAGCGCTGGGGTGGATACAGGGTAATCAGGTTGTCCCACGTGAGGCTCACAGTCTTGATCCCCATTTTGCAGATGAGGGAACTGAGGCACAGAGAAGTGAAGTGACTTGCCCACAGTCACACAGCTGACAAGTGGCCGAGCCGGGATTCGAACCCATGACCTCTGACTCCCAAGCCCGGGCTCTTTCCCCTGACCCACGCAATAGACACCTTCCTTGCCCACAGTATGAGAGTACCTCCTCCTGGCTGAACAGAAAAAGACTCAAAGAGGATGCAGGCTTTGTGCTATGCTTTTCAAAGACACGAGGTCGAACTTTTCCAGATGCGAAGAAACAGTCTGTTCCAGGAATGGAAGAGTTTGGGCTCAGATTGGTACACCTCATTTGAAAAGCTATGAGAAGGCAGTTTTTCCTTTTGGAGAATTTCAGCATTTTAACTAAAAATAGCTTTTCTATTCTCCTTTTTTATGGTGCTTGTCAAACGCTTACTATGTTGGTATTTGTTAAGCGCTTACTATGTGCCGAGCACTGTTCTAAGCGCTGGGGTAGACATAGGGGAATCAGGTTGTCCCACGTGGGGCTCACAGTCTTAATCCCCATTTTACAGATGAGGGAACTGAGGCACAGAGAAGTTAAGTGACTTGCCCACAGTCACACAGCCGACAAGTGGAAGAGCTGGGATTCGAACTCATGAGCCCTGACTCCAAAGCCCGTGCTCTTTCCACTGAGCCACGCTGTTACTATGTCCCAGGCACTGTTCTAAGCGCTGGGGTAGATACAAGATAATCAGGTTGGACTCAATTCTGGTCCTTCAAGCGATTTAGAGTCTAGATAGGAGGGAGGAAGATTTAATCCCCATTCTACAGATGAGGCAAGTGAGGCACAAAGAAGTTAAATGACTTGTCCTATGTCACACAGCAGACAAGTGGGAGAGCCAGGCTTAGAACCCAGCTCCTTTGACTCCCAGGCCAGTAATCCTTCCACTAGGCTAAGCTGCTTCCTTTTCTTTTATTTCCCATCTGTATTTTACCCTCCAGTCAGATTCTAGATTCCTACCTGGGATTTAATCTGAAATTCGGAGGAGAAAATCCTTTCAAACGGGAGACTTTCACTGTCATTGTAAACTAATCACTTCAGGTAGAACACCAAATGTTTAGAAATGCAGAGGAAGCATCATGAGGTAGGTCTATATCTTATCTCCAAAATCAAAACCGGAAGCATTAGCAGAATGTAATTTCTATTTGGTACTTGACCCAGAATTAAGCAAGTCACTGAGATGAAAAGTGGCATTTGCCTCTAGATTGTAAACGCCTCCTCTAGACTGGAAGTTCCTTGCAGTCAGGAGATGTGTCTACCAACTCTCTCTGTGGTATTGTGGTAATAATCATATTACGGCATTTGTTAAGCACTTACTATGTGCCAAGCACTGTTCTAAGATTCTAAGGGTAAAAACAAGGTAATCAGGTTGGACACAGTCCCTGTCCCACATGGGCTCATAAGTCTTAATCCCCATTTTGCAGATGAGGTAACTGCAGTGAAGTGAATTGCCCAAGGTCACACAGGAGACAAGTGGCAGAGTCAGGATTAGAACCCATGACCTTCTGACTGCCAGGCCCATGCTTTATCCATTACACTATGCTGCTTCTCTTGTACTTTCATCAGAGATTTGCACACAGTAAGTGCTCAATAAATGACTGATTGCCCAAAACATAATGTAGAGGCTCCCAATGCACTTCCAGAAATCACTTTCTTCACCACTGACGGACAGCGTTACCTCTGAAGTGAAATGGCGGGCAGGGAATGTGTCTGTTATATCGTCATATTGTTCTCTCCCAAGTGCTTACTACAGTGTTCTGCACACAGTAAGTGCTCAATAAAGACGGTTGATTGATTTCATAGTCTACAAGGGGAGACAGACATTAAAATACATTACCGATAGGGAAAATAGAGTATAGGGATAACTAGGTACGATTTTAGACTTCCAGTCTTGTCGGCCGCCTTAAAATCTGTTGTATGGTACTCTCCCAGGCACTTAGAACAGTGCTCCAGACATATTAAGCACTCAGTAGATACGAATGATTGATTATGATTGCCCTAATTATTAAGGGCACCTCTTCACGACTGGCTCAAACCCGGGCTGCCCCAGATGACGCTATAAACAGTGTTTAGTGAAGTTGGCTGAGTAGCCGTTATTACTCCATTCACTACTAGCCCTCTGGCTTGGATCTCTGTGGAGCAAGATTGATGAGTTTAATTGCAATTTTTCCCTCTTCCTGCATAAATTAGTCATTCGAACACAAATTACCCCGAGTTTCTGGGTACTGGGTATCAACCTAAAGTACCTCTTTGGCAGAGATGAAAATGTCAAACAAGGAATACGAAGGTTGAGTCGGCCCAAACCGAGACAGCTTTAGTCTAGAAAATGGATCGGTCAAGTAAGACTCTCTTTGCCATTGATCCAATGGGAAAAGCGGATCGCAAGCCAAACGTATCACACCCGGGCAGGATGGGAGGGTTAAAAAAAAAAAAATCAGACTTGGGTGCTGAAGGTAGTCTCAAAACACTGTCTCCACCGGAGGCTGAGATTCTCTGTGAAACTCCCCAAGGGCCCATATTTTGTCGTAAGATGGTTCGTTATCTCCCATCTAAAAGTGACCTTGATAGAGTATCTTTTGACACTTTTACCGCTCCTTTAAATGAAATATTCACTCTATCTTCCCCAATCGGCTTGAGTAGGATTGACTCAGTAGCTCAGCTCCGAAAGGCAGGGAAACATTTTCTAATTTAAAAGAAATTTGAGAAAATAGTTCCATTCCCCTCTCTATTATCTGGCCATTCTGCAAGCATAGGCTCTGAGACATCAACATGCACAGTTTGCTTTACAATCCCTCTGCAGAAATTAGCTGACACCCATCAATGTAGATAACAGAAAGCTGTAGCATTAACACTTGAGAGCGCATTAATCTTTCCCAAATTAAAATCTGCACCACAGCATTTAAGATTGAGGCCACCATGGTTCAGTGCTGTTTGACCGCCAATTTTGATAAAAGTGTTTTAAGAGAGGTGAGACTTAGATAAATTGCCTATGGTTACACAACAGCAGAAAGGGTAAGTGTTTAGTCTATTGGCTGCCATCATCCCAGATTGTCAGCCAAATGTTTGCATGTTTACACAAGGTGCAAAACAGAAGGAAAAACGTCTCCTTACGTTATATTTCTTGAAAGTGACATCAATATTATATTTCATCCAAGGGAGACAAATATACTTTTGTATTTGAGTATCTAAAGATAAGGGCAGCTTTGGTTGTAAAACAAATGAATATTCTCACTGTGTCTTCTGACTAGCCACGTCCTCCAGGAGTTTTAAAAGCAATCTGACCGAAGTGTATTGATAGACACAGGCCTGAAGATAAATCTTTCCCGAAGAACTCCAATTAGGCCGGTGATGATGTGTGTCTTCCATTGACAACTATTTAAACTGTTTCCTAGTTTAGATGAAAACTGAAAATTTGAAATCTTCGAGAACTCTACGAACTCCCCTTGGAGTTACACCTTGAACAGAGCCTGGGTTTCATTTCTATCCTCTTGAAATTCAGCCCAGTGGTTTAAAAAAAAAAAATCAGGAAAAAAAAAAACCTTCTTATCAGTAGCTGGGTTGTTGTTTTGCCATAATTATCTGGCTCAGTGCCTGAAATATGCACTTTATTTTACCATTGAAGACTCCGTTCTTTTGAGGTTGATGGTTCTTAGGCCCCACATGGAACAGATTTACTGAGCGAGGTATGCTACGTTAATAAACTACTTAGCAAATAATTTGCATCCGACACCCACCCACCCATCATCAACAGCAGCATTAATAACCTTACCATTAGAAAATAATAGCAGTTGAGCACTGGAAAGGGTCGGTACATAGTTCTCAACCCCAGTCTTATCCACAGCGTAGTTCCCCTGTCTCCTAATCTCCATTTTCCAGACCTTAGCTCTGAGAGAGCCTGCATGGTGAAATCTGAAGGCGTCTCCTCCTTCCACTTTGAGATTGGTGCAAAGACACCCTAAGGTATATACTGACTTCCTTTTCAGCCATACTTCAATTTCATATTCCGCTGATCTTCTCTAATTATTCAAGAGACATCCAACAAGTTGTAATTACTCTTAAGAACATTTGGCCTAGTGGAATGAGCCCCAGGCCTGGAGTCACAGGACTTGGGCTCCTCCACTTGCCTCCTTGGTGACCTTGAGCGAGTCACTTAACTTTTCGGTGTCTCAGTTTCTTATATGTAAATTGGGGATGCAATGCCTGTTCTCCCTCTACTTAGACTGTGAGCCAGATGTGAGAGAGGGACTGTGAGCCCGTTGAAGTAGGGATTGTCTCTGTTGCCAAATTGTACTTTCCAAGCGCTTAGTACAGTGCTCTGCACATAGTAAGTGCTCAATAAATACGATTGAATGAATGACTGTGACCAACCTGATTAACATGAATCTACCCCAATTCTTAGAAAAATGTTCGACACATAATAAGCACTTAAATATTATCATACAAATAAAAATAACAACAATAATAATATCAATGGGTGGACTCCCAATGAAACAGTGAAATGATTGATTCTGAACTCACCCAGCTGATCGCTACGGAAGGATAGCCGCTTTCTAATCTTTGCTTCCTTTTTGTGTGTCGAATCTGCAAATTGAACTGCGCCTTGTTGAGCAGTCACCTGATCACAACTTGGCTTAAGGGGACTTTGTGAGCTTTGGCGTAATCCCTTGAGATGGAAGCCAGAAGCTTTTACTTTCAAGTCTATTTAATTATAAGACAAGGTACTCTAAACAGACCTCACTTAGACAAGGCATTCCTCAAAGATGGAGTTTCGCCAGATTACTGATGCTCAATAAACATGATAAAGCATAGGTAAATATGTTTCAGTTGCATCATTACTTCCTCACTGGAGACAACTGCCCAACTAACCCAAATCCAAATCAAGAGACTGAACAAATCAGCATTCTTTTTTCATTTTCTACTTCAAGCTTCCCAATTGGTTGGCCACACAGCACGGAGGGGATAGTTCCCAGTAAGGCCTGACATTTTACCATGCTATCATCTTTATCACCAGAGCGCGTTCCAAAATAGCAGAGCAAGCCTGTATATGTGCAGAATAGCAAAGATGAGGGTACTCAGGATGAAAGCCACTTCTAAATTCCTCCACATTTTATTTTGCCTTGTGCGAGAAGGGAAATCAAAGATGGCAGCATGATCCGTGTTCCTCCAGCTTTCATAGATTGAATGGTCTTTGACTTTAGGAATGCAGTAAATCAGTAAGCTGTCATCCCTATAGAGTAGCTTTCCATTCCAGTTTCTCCTATTGCATCTGATTGTCCAAGAGCTCTCATATGAAACTTACGCACTTACGTACATATCCGTAATTTATTTATATTAATGTCCATCTCCCCCTCTAGACTTTGAGCTCACTGTGGGCAGGGTCTACCAACTCGGTTATATTCTAGTCTCCCAAGTGCTTAGTACAGTGTTCCGCACACAATAAATAAGACTGATTGACTGAAACATTGTTCTTTATGTGCAAAGCTGGTCCTGCTATTCATTCCCTTATTCATCCCACCCCCCGCCCCTGCAGCCCTAAAGCACTTATGTACATACCTGTAATTTATTTATTTACATTAATGCCTGTCTCTCCCTCTAGAATATAAGCTCTCTGTTAGCAGGGAATGTGTCGTATTGTTATATTGCACTCTCCCAAGCACCTAGTACAGTGCTCTGCAGACAGTAAACGCTCAATAAATATGACTGAGTGACTGACTGATTGACTGCTAACAGTGTAACCTTTGTAGGTAATGAAGGCTACAACCAACCCTCCTTAAGACACTCCATGCACATTAATATCAGTCATATTTATTGAGTGCTACTGTGTGCAGAGCACTGTACTAAGCACTTGGGGGAGTACAGTGTAAAAAGGAGTTGATAGACAAGTTCCCTGCCACACAGAGAGCTTCCAATCTAGGGACCTCCCCTTTGGAAGCCCTTAGCGAGGGGTAGGTGACCCAGAAAACCCATAGGGGAATTTGAGAGGGCACAAGCGGTGTGTAATCTGCATCCCGAGAAAGTATACTCTCTCTTCATTCATTCGTATTTAATGAGCACTTACTAAGCACTGTACCAAGTGCTTCGAAGAGTACAGTACAACAGAGTGGTAGATACGTTCCCTGCCCACAGTGAGCTAGCAACAGCCCTGTCCTTTAATATGCAGTTTTAAGCATCATGTGCAGGCTCAACTGCTGTTTGTGCTTTTGTCGCAGCCTCGAAATCTGTCCAAGCCCTTAATTCAAAGAAAGGCATTTCGTATTGCTCTGCATACAGTAAGGGCTCAAGGAATTCCACTGATTGATTGATTCTGAGGTGTGTCCTTCTGCTAAATCTGTCTTCCACTGGGGCTGCCTAGAATTCCACAGCTGAGTTGACGCAGTATTTGACATTGCTTCACTGGATTACTTTTCTACCCCTCCTCCGTGCTCACCATTAACACCATCAGAAGCTGCTGTCATCTGAAGAAAGTCACACAGGAAAATAGATGGCTCCCCATTCTAAGGGAGGAAACAAAGAAATCAAGTTTAGATAGTATTTTAATTACATCCGTAATTGTTTAAATGTTGAGAGGAGACAGAACCCTGAGGTACTCCTCTTAAACCAAGACTCCCAAAATCTAATTTCATTTTATTTTTAGGATTTTGTGCCTGATATTAAACCTGGATGCTTTTCCTTTCCGTGTTTTCAGATGGGGCTGCTTAACCTTGAAACACCAAACCAGAATTGAAGTTAACCATCCTGTATTCAGAGACATCCAAGAAAGTTGCAGGATTAGAAATTCCAGCTAGGATCCTGTGATAACTTTGTGAAGGCCCCAGTAACCACGACCAACTAGATTTCCAAACAGGAAAATGACCAATTGGGATTTAGTCATTATAACAAATTGGAAAGAATAGCAACAGAGGATACCATAGCTGAATTTGATAGAATGATAGTAAAAGCCACTGAAGTTTAAAGCTGCCAATACAAAGCTTGATTGTCTGACTACCAGAAGTCAATCACCTGTCTGGCCACTCTTAGGCTTTGCTTGGGGGAAGTGTCCTGAAAATGGCTTAAACAAGAATAACTCCAAATGAGCTCCTCCTTCTTATCCCAGATTTATCTTAAACAGAGAATTTTATACATTACCTAGAGGTCATTCTACCTTCTGGTTATTATTAATGGTACTTGTTAAGTGTTTACTATGTGTCAAATACTGTTCCAAGTCCTGAGGTAGATACAGGCTAATTAGGTCGGACACAGTTCCTGTCCCGCGTGGAACTCGCAGTCTAAGTAGGAGGGAGAATGGGTTTAAGTCCCATTTTACAGTTGAGAAAAGTGAGGCACAAAGAAGTTAAGTGACTTACCCGAGGTCTCACAGCAAGAATGGCAGAGCAGAGATTAGAACTGAGTCCTTCTGACTCCTAAATCCATGCTCTCTCCACTAGGCCATGCTGCTTTTCACAAGGAATACAGGGAAGTAAGCATAGTTCAGCACGAAAAGCTTAACATGTTTCTTCTCCAAGCTTTCCCTGAAGACAACTTCTCCCTACCCCTGGGGGTGGGGGTATAAATCTCTCTCACTCTTGGCATAGAAGTTAAACTACTCCCAGAATGCCCCAGTAGCCTCTGGGAAATGTAGGCCCAAAAAATCAGCCCCTTACTATTTATGGGTTTTTTAGTTTATGCTTCCATCTCTTACCAGACCTGATTGAAAAGTGCACTGCTTCGGCTGTGATTATATCATCTAATAATTGGTCTCCATTACCAATGCAGGCTTCTTCTACCAGAATGGTTCAGACCCCTCTTTTCCCCCCATTTCCCTCTGCTCCTCCCCCTCTCCCTTCCCATCCCCTCAGCACTGTACTCGTCCGCTCAACTGTATATATTTTCATTACCCTATTTATTTTGTTAATGAAATGTACATCGCCTTGATTCTATTTAGTTGCCATTGTTTTTACGAGATGTTCTTCCCCTCGACTCTATTTATTGCCATCGTTCTCGTCTGTCCGTCTCCCCCGATCAGACCGTAAGCCCGTCAAACGGCAGGGACCGTCTCTATCTGTTGCCGACCTGTTCATCCCAAGTGCTTAGTACAGTGCTCTGCACATAGTAAGCGCTCAATAAATACTATTGAATGAACCCCTCTCTGCTTGCTCTCATCTCCAGTAGGGAGCAGATTTGATCCCATGTTACGGCCTCAAACTTTTACAGGTCTAGGACAGAAAGGCCCGCAGCCTCATTCAATCAATTAATCAATCAGTCTACCAATCAAGCACATTTGTTGAGTGCTTGTTGTGTATGGACCACTGACCTTAGCGCTTGGGGGGGGTGCAATATCAAAAGTTGGTATGCACGTTCCCTGTCCGAGATCAAGGCCATAAATACAGTTGCGTATGCCTATAGGTTCTCCCATCTCTTTTGCTATTTGAGAGTTTCGATTTCATTCTTGTTTAAATTTCATTTAAGTTAGACAACTTGATTTGTTTTCTTTTCTAGGCTTCCTCCCCCTCTCATTGATTCAGGTGACAGATATGGCTGGAGGAACACCCAGAGCCAGAAAGGAATGAGAGGTCAGCCAATCATCCCAGGATTGTTGTAATAAACGAATGGATGATTCAGGATTTCTGGAAGGAAGGAAGGTGATAAAGACCATTAGAAATCTAACAATAGTATTTGATAAGAACTTACTATGTGCCGAGCACTGCCGAAGAGACAACATAATCAGCTCAGACACAGTCTATGTCCTGTGGGCAGGTCACTTAACTTCTCTGTGCCTCAGTTACCTCATCTGTAAAATGGGGATTAAGACTTTGAGCCTCATGAGGGACAACCTGATTACCCTGTATCTACCGCAGTGCTTAGAACAGTGCTCTGCACATAGTAAGCGCTTAACAAATACCAACATTATTATTATCATTACATGAGACACAGTTTTAGGTGGGAAGGAGAATACGTATTGAATCCCCATTTTACAGATGAGACATAGATAAATTAAGTGATTTGCCTAAGGTCACCTAGCAGGCAAGTGGCAGAGCTGGGATTAGAGGTGGGGTTAGAACCCAGGCCTCCTGACTGCCAGGTTTGAGCTCTTTCCACTAGGCCACACAGTTTCTCAGGACTCTGGGGTGCAGTTTGGAGAGGGTTTGTGGAAGATACCTTACTGGTCACAGCAGCAGCATGGCCTAATGGAGTCAGAAGGACCTGGGTTCTAGTCAGCTTTAGAAGCAGCGTGGCTCAGTGGAAAGAGCCCGGGCTTGGGAGTCAGAGGTCGAGGGTTCTAATCCCAGCTCTGCCACTTGTCAGCTGTGTGACTGTGGGCAAGTCACTTCACTTCTCTGTGCCTCAGTTCCCTCATCTGTAAAATGGGGATTAACTGTGAGCCTCACGTGGGACAACCTGATTACCCTGGATCTCCCCCAGCGCTTAGAACAGTGCTCTGCACATAGTAAGCGCTTAACAAATACCAACATCATTATTCTAGTCCTGGTTCTGCCACTTGTCTGCTGTGTGGCCTTGGGCAAATCACTCCTCTGTGCCTCAGTTCCTTTTTCTGTAAAATGGAGATTAAGACCGTGAGCTCTATGTGGGACAGGTACTGTGTCCAACCTGATCAGCTTATATCCAGTGCTTGGAATGGTGTCTTACCCAGAGGAAGTGATAAATACCTACCACAATTATTATTAGATTAAAATCAAAAGCTGGAAGGCCCATTCTGTGACATTGCTATACAGTCAGTGTACATTGCTATTCCCATCTAATGCCAGCTCTGTCACTTGTCCGCAGAGTGACGTTAGGCAAGTCACTTCACTTCTCTGTGTCTCAGTTACTTCATCTTAAAATGGGGATTAAGACTGTGAGTCCCATGTGGGACAACCTAATTTGCTTGTATACACCTAACCCTTAGTACAGTGCCTGGCACATAGTAAGCGCTTAACAAATACCACATCTATTATTATTATTATCAATAAAACAAAAGCTTCAGCTGCTCACACCCAGTTGAAATCTACAGCAGGTCATTTAGCCACAGAGTTATCACTTGGGCCATGAGTCCCATGTTGGACAGGAACTCTGTCCAACCTGATTATTTTGCATCTACCTCAGTACTTAGTACAATGCTTGGCACATAATAAACACTTAACAAATACCACAATCATTATAATCCCCCAAGTGACATCGACTTAATATATTTTGGACACATAATCAGGAGGACTAATTCTCTGGAGAAGACACTAATACTAGGAAAAGTCCAGGGAAAACATGGAAGAGGCAGACCGGCAGCTAGATGGATAGGGACTATGACAACGATAACAGAAGAACCGTTAGAAAGGTTGCAGATTATGGCAGAAGACAGGACCTTCTGGAGGAAGTATATCCATGGAGTCGCTGAGAATCGGAAATGACTCGACGGCACTTAATAATAGAAGTGACATCGCAGATTATACGAGCACAAATAACATGGTATCTGGGCATTGGTATAAAAGTGACCAGCAACATATGTAGCGATGGTAGCTTCACATATAAACCAGGGAAATTATTCACTTCAGGCAACATTTGAGAGCGGGCATGTTGCACATGAGAAGCACTGTCCCTTTGGTGGCCAGTAAATGGGTCAGAATGACTACTCAAAAAAAAAAAAAATCCTACTTAGCATTTTGCTCATCGTAGACCAGACCCTGGAGGCAAGACAGAGTCAGGGTGGAAGAGTAGTGGACATGCTGATGACACAAGGAGTTTTGGCTCATGAAGGTTTATCTCATCTAATAAAGATTGTAAATTGGACATCAAAGTAAAGCTGTCATTAGCATTAAGGTGCCGTGCTTAGTCATTAATGAAATAACGTACCATGGACCTTGCTAGCAGGTTTATGGTTGTTAATTTGAAAATTTTCAATAAAAACTGTAAATTAAAAAAAGAGAAAGAGAGAGAATGTCACCTTCGGGACTAAGAGAGTTGCTTCCTAAAGGAGAATTTAATTGGTGCTTCTTTTCATTCTTAGTTTCTGAAAAAGTCACCTTTTCCTAGGACACACTGAATGAGAATGTGACGGTGTCTACACGGGCGCAATAAATCTCTCATTGTGGGGAACGGGATTTTTAGTTTGCCTGAATTACTCACAATGTCTGTCTACCTGGATTGGATTTACTGGAGGATTTGCCAGACTTTCAGTTCATTTTGCCAGTGAAGACACACACTGAGTCTAGACTTGGGCCCGTTGTTGGACAGGGATTGTCTCTATCTGTTGCCGAATTGTGCATTCCAAGTGCTTAGTACAGTGCTCTGCACACAATAAGCGCTCAGTAAATATGACTGAATGAATGAGTGGTTAGTGCCCCCACCCTTAAAGGACTTTAAACATTTAAAGATGGATACTTGTCCCTATACAGGAAAATTGCAGTGGAGAGCTGAGGGAATTAACCCAACATATACAAGATACATGTGTGCATTGGCTAAATTACATTTGACTGGATTATGGGCATCCCTGGGTGTAGCAATAACATTTGCCATGATGGGGCTGTGATTCCTGGGTCTAATGGAGGAAGGCTATTAAGCTAAACAGACTTATTAACACCAAATATAGCTGCCCTTCTGGTCTGATGTGACCTTCTTTATGGTGTTTGTTACGGGCTTACATTGCGACAGGCATTGAATTATGTGCTGGGGTAGATGCAAGCTAATCTGGTTGGACACAGTCCATGTCCCACATGCGGCTCACAGTCTTGATCCCCATTTTACATACAGATAAAGTACCTGAGACACAGAGAAGTGAAGTGATTTGCCCAAGGCTACACAGCAAACAAGTGGCAGAGCTGGGATTAGAAACCAGATCCTAACTTCTAGTTCCATGCTCTATTCATTCATTCATTTGCTTCATTCAATCATATTCATTGAGCGCTTACTGTGTGCAGAGCACTGTACTAAGTGCTTGAAAAGTACAATTCAGCATCAGAGACAATCCCGGCCCACAAAGGACTCACAGTCTAGAAAGGGGGAGACAATAAGACACACACGTTTTACGGATGAGGAAACTGAGACACGAAGACAATAAGACACACAGGGAGCAAATGGCGGAGCGGAATTAGAATCCAGGTCCTCTGATTCCCAGGCCCAGATCCTTTTCCACTTAGCCAAGTTGTTTTTCATGTCAGTCCTCTCTAGCAGGAGGACCTTACTTAATAAAATTAATGCCCTACCTTTCTTTCCAGCTGATTTAAACCCAAGATTATGACAAGACTCCTTGTGTTTCCCTGTTTGCCCCAACCTTTATGTTCAATTCTCTCAGCAAGTGTGTCTTCCCAGGGCTTAATACAGTGCCTGGCACATAGTAAGCACTTAAATACCACTACTATGATTACTATTATTATTAAGTGGACAGGAAGTGTTGTACTCTTTCCACACACAGTCACAAGCCTTTTTTGCAGAACACCTGTAGTCTCCAATTGCCTAAATTTGCCAAGAGACTTAGCTGAATGTATGTTTTTTAAAAGAAGTTATTTTCCATAGGCCAAGCCCAGGGGTGCAGCCAGGGAGAAGCTCCCCAACTTGCATTTTCATCATTTTCACCTTTGCTTCGAGAGTTCAGCTTATCCCTGCCGAGCAAGGAAGGAACGGTGTGACAATTACATCTTCGCGCTCCAAATAATCCAGTTTGCAATGGGCACCTTTACCTACTATTCTTTATTTTCCATCTCATGAGCTGCCATGAAATTGACATTTAAAACTAATTGTACGGTGAAATCTACCAGATTCCAGCAACTGGGTTGGGAGATTTGTGGAAGACAGGGCCGAGGGCCAGAGTCCCTCCTGTATAACTTTCTGCAGGCTCCCTGGCTGTGAATGAGTGGGAAAGGGGATTAGGAGACCCCAGCCGTGAGATAGAGTGCAGAGAACTAATCTGCATTGCTTATCTACGGCAAGCAGTGGTCTGTCAAGACCGCTCTACATGCCCTCCTTGCTCAGTCTTCGCCTTTTTATTGTCTTGCTCCCGCTGCCACTGCAGTGAAGGAGACCAACCAGCTGCTCTTATAAACAACCAATTACTGGCCTAAACAGATGTCTGTGGCTATGATCAAATAATTTAGCTGGAGTGAAGAGACCTTAAACAGGCCAATTTCATTCAGTTAGACATGGTATCTGACCAGGGTGGAGAGTGGAGACTGTAGGGCGAATCCAACTTGGGAGTTAGAAGATTTCTGAGACAGCTGAACTGCAAGAAAAAAATGGGAGCAATTTCCAACCTCTGGTGTTAAACGTGTGTGTATGCGCCCGGCAGCAAAACAGGGATCCTAATTACAGCTGGCAACCAATCATAGAGCTTTCCCCATGAGAGTGAAAATACCTGCTGTCTTAAAAACGAAAAGATCAAGGACCTCATTTAATCCCCACAGGATCCCGGGAATTAATTACTCCCATTTTACAGATCAGAAAACATGGATCGCTGAGAAGTCAGGGGATTTGCCCATCGTCAATCAATCAGTCAACCAATCATATTTATCAAGAGCCTATCACATGCAGAGCACTGTATTAAGGACTTGGGAAAACACAATATAATAGAAGTGATGTACACAATCTCTGCCCACAAGGATCTTACATTCTAAAGAGAAGAGATGGGCATTAAAATGAATTACGGATAGGTGAAATAATAGAGAATAAGGATGTGTACATAAGTGCTATGGGGCTGAGGGTATCAAAGTGCTTAAGGAAGTACACAACCAGGTTTATAGCTGACACAGAGGGAAGGGCAAGTAGGGGAGGTTTGGGCTTAAACAGGGAAGGCCTCTTGGAGTAGAGGAGATTTTAGGAGTGTTTGGAAGACAGGGCGAGTGATGAACCGAAGGATATGAAGGGTGAGGGAGTTGTCAAATGCTTTTCAGCAAAATTAAGGCTAGAACCCCAGTTCTCCAAAACCCCAGGCCTGTCACCTTTCTGCTACACCACCAGGCTCCACCTTCAAACATTTGCAGACCCGGAACTGGGGAAAGCTTATGGTTGGAGCAGTGGAGGAGGGAGTTGGGGTGGGGTGTCCATCAGTGCAATTTCAGCTGCATTTTTAAAGTTATTTTGGGGAACTGGTGATTTGCTATTAAAAAGAAACACTTCTAGCTCAAAAAAAGGTAATAAACAATTAAAGCTATGTGCAGTCTGAACACAGAAACCCAATATGTATACTATTATACTTAGCAGGCATATTAAAAAAGTGAGTATCTTGTGATCTAAAGGGACATGAACTCAAAATTCAGTTTTAGAGATAAAAAAACTCCTTTTCTAAAACTGGAGAGTAATGGTTCATTAAAATGGGATGATATATTTGGAATCTGAATCTTAACTACTCAGTAAGGTTTGGGATTTGTTTTTCTTTTCAAAAAAAGTATCTGACTAGGTCCTACTGGCACCATAAAATAGCCTGGATTGGATAAATCTCACCGCCCAAGTCTTTTAAAACAGCAGCGTGTGGAGTGGAATTAAAATGTGCCTTAGAACCAATGGCATTTTGAGTTTCGAAAAGACTCCGGGTTTGCTTCAACAGGAGAATAAACAAATTAATATGCCCCCTGGGTAGCTCTATTTTCACTGGAGAAAGCAATTGCCACAAATGCTATTGGGAATTGCCATTCACACGAAATCTAATTGAATAAATCCTGAAAAGCCTATCAATTCCCCACAGCAGTGTGGGCTTACTGCTGTCCTCTAATTGTGACACAAGGTAAATCATACATCGTAGCATCAGAGGATCCGAGGGCAGAAAGAGACCTTAAGAAGTCATCCCCCTATTTCAAGGAGGATCGGCGGACACAGTTGGATCCTACCCATTCAGTCCAGCCAAACTGAATAAGGAAAGAAAAAGCCGAGGGTACTCCATTGTGACAAACGGAAATGTGCTCGATTAATCAATCAACCAATGGTATTTATTGAACGCTTACTGGGTAGAGATGACTGTACTAAGCACTTGGGAAAGTACGATACAACAGAGTTTTTGTAGGCATGACCTTGCCCACAAGGAACTCAACAGTATTCAGGGGGAGGTGGACATCATAGATAGAGGAAATAGTAGAGTGTACGATGCTGTCTTGTCTTAGGCTGTCAGGTTGTCTCCAACCCATAGCGATTCCGTGGACACATCTCTCCCAGAACACCCCACCTCCATCTGCAGTCGTTCCGGTAGTGGATCCAGAGAGTTTTCTTGGTAAAAATACGGAGTTGGTTTACCATCCCCTTCTTCCAAACAGTAACTTCAGTCTCTACCCTTGACTCTCTCCCACGCTGCTGCTGCCCAGCACAGGTGAGTTTTGACTTGTAGCAGATGGCCTTCCACTCACTACCTGTGGCCTTCCACATGAGAAGCAGCATGGCTCAGTGGAAAGAGCACGGGCTTTGGAGTCAGGGCTCATGAGTTCGAATCCCGGCTCGGCCACTTGTCGGCTGTGTGACTGTGGGCAAGTCACTTAACTTCTCTGTGCCTCAGTTCCCTCATCTGTAAAATGGGGATTAAGACTGTGAGCCCCACGTGGGACAACCTGATTCCCCTATGTCTACCCCAGCGCTTAGAACAGTGCTCGGCACATAGTAAGCGCTTAACAAATACCAACATTATTACTCACTAACCACTGCCCAGGCTAGGAATAGAATGGGTAGGCCTCTGCTTGACTCTCCCTCCAGTAGTCGAGACTGGTAGAGTACTGGAAACTCCGCAGATGTGATCCAGAAAGGGGGAGAGTGTAGGGACGTTGACATAAATGCCGTGGCAGTTATGCACCCTAGAAATGCTATTTTCTCTGCTTCAGTCTCCAAAAACTGGAAATGTGCAGCCCATGAACCAGCATGGTCTTGTAGAAAAAGAAGCAAGAGATAGGGGTTCTCTTCTTGGGGTAAACATTGAAGAAGCACCAACATGTCTGGGTCTCCTTTCTCAACCGATTAACATCCCGGAGATGTTGAAATCAGTCGATCGTATTTATTGAAGGAACAAGACCTCTGGTGTAAAAATGCTCTGGCAAAATCAAATTGTTATATCAGTTCAAGATAATTTTACTGAAAACCGTGAGATTGTAAGTGGTTAAATTCTATCCCCAGATCCAACAGGAAGGCAGAAATCGGCCACTCCTTCCCTCCAAGGTAGGGGTAAAGGGGTCCAGTTTAATTAAGCTTCAACCAGAAATGGAACCTACATCCGCAGCAGAAGCTGGGCAATTATAAGAATAATAATAATTGTCGTATTTGTTAAACCCTTACTATGTGCCAGGAACTGTTCTAAGCGCTGGGTTAGATATTAGATAATGGGGGTGGACACAGTCCCTGTCTCAAGTGGGGTTCACAATCTCAATCCCCATTTTACAGATGAAGTAACTGAGGCCTAGAGAAGTAAAATGATCTGTCCAAGGCCACACAGCAGACAAGGGGCAGACCGGGATTAGAACTCAGGTCCTTCTGATTCTCAGGCCCACGCTCTACAGGTAGAAGTTGTAGTCCCTAGAGTCGAAAGAGGGCTTTGTAAGAAAATGAGAACATGTCTATGAATCTATTTTGCACTCTTTAAGTCCAAAGTTAGAAGAAAGACAAACAAGGCATTGAATCAACCCCTCCCCAACCCCCAGGGTTTGTTGAAGCAACCAGCTGTGCCCCCTCAATCAATCATATTTACTGAGTTCTTACTGTGGGCAGAGCACTGAACTAAGCACTTGGGAGAGTAGATTATGATAATATAAGAGAGTTGGTAAACACATTCCCCACCTGCAATGAGCTCCATGATGCTCCAACAGAAGCAGGGACAGACCTACTTCTGTCAGAGAATAGCTAAATTGTCAAGCATATTGTGTTATGCCCTTTGGTGCCCTTCCTTATGTGCCCGTAGCAATAGGGTGAAATGGGGGCCTTTATACTCATAGTCCAGAGATTCCAGAGCCAACAGTCTCATAATTCTTGCAGGGGTCCACAACCTAGTGCGAGATCTCCCAGGCCACCCCAAACCTGAGGACCGAATATCCCCAAGCCACCAACGGGACTCCATACCCCCCAAAATGGACCCTCTGACTCAGCCATCTGCCCCCGCCGGGCAGCAGTTACCCTAGGAACAGCATCCCCACAAAGAAGGGACAACCGGCTTTCAGGCTTCTGGGCCAACATTTAACCTATGACCATGTAAGTGCCCCAGTAGCCGAAAGACTTAATGCTCCTCTGGACAGATCAGCTTCTTGTCACTTAGCAGGATATGAGAGGTCTTCGCTTCCCAAAAGAATAATATTGCAAACATCCTTGCTTTCTGGCAATTAGGCTCCACGCCTAGAAGCTCGCATTTGGAATTCACAAAGTGTAAATGCCCCTGGCCCAGAAAGTTACTCTCCAGTTATTGTCCAGCTACGGTACATTTCTCTTCAGAGTGTTCAGTCTCTCCTTGTCACAACCCTGCAGGGCTTGCAAGGATTAAACGAGTCAAGTTTCTCTCCACTGTGTGTGACTCTCCTCATTAGGTCAGGTCTGGCCATTCATTCAATCGTATTGACCGAGGGCTTACCTTGTGCCAAGCACTGTACTAAGCAAAACTTATTTGAGCCTTTCCTGGGGATTCCTGTTCTGTTTGCCTGATGCATTTCATTTTTTTCACTACCCCTGGTAGGGCTAGGCCAAGAGAGAATTAGCCAGCCAAGAGCTTCTTTTCCTGGATTCATATACTCATAGGGTTTACATGGAGCCGAGCTATGATTAATAATATGATAAGTGCTTACTATGTGTTAAACACTGTTCTAAGTGCTTTGGTAGATAGAAAATAGACCTCACAGTCTATGTAGGAGGGAGAACGGGTATTGAATCCCCATTTTCAGTTGAGAAAACTGAAGCACAGAGAAGTAAAGTGACTTGCCCCAGTTCACACACCAGGCAAGTGGCAGAGCCGGGACTAAGACCCAGTTCCTCTGATTCCCTGGCCCAGCCTCGTTCCCCTAGGCCATTCCATTTCACATTAATAATAGTCGTAGTGGCTGTTAAGTGTTTACTATGTGCTAAGAACTATGCTAAGCACTGGAATAGATTCAAGTTTATCAAATTGGACACATTCTCTATCCCACATGGAGCTCACAACCTAAGGGAGAGTGAGAGAACAAGTATCATAGCCCCATTTTTTTTAGATTAAAAAAAACTTAGGACTGAGAAGTTCATTTGCTTTCCCTATTTCTCCCGGCGGGCTAAACTAGGATTAGTATCCAGGTCACCTGACTCCCAGACCCTCATCTCTCCTGCCTCCAATTCTAGTTTATATATTCTAGTTTAGCCAGGACCATCTCTGATTTCTCCAGGCTATCCCTGGCAATTTTAGAAAAATCCACCCTTTTCTACTCTAATGCCACAGTTTTTCCTCATGGAAAAATTACATTACAGAAACCACTGATTCAGTGGTTCAAAGATATCACCAGGACTGCATTTTTTGATAAAAATTCCTGTGGGGTTGTTCTTTATTTTATATTCTTTTATAAAAAGATTCGTGTTCTTTTAATATTAACCCCCACCGTAAAGTTGCAAAAAACACCAAAGTGGAGTGTAGTTCAATAGGACTGTTGATAGAGTGATCGGTAAAGAACATAAACCAGATAAGCCTTGGGTCTGAGACTTTGGTACCAAAAATCTGCCCTCCCACATCCCTCCTGCTTTGGTGTCTCCCTAGATAATAATGATGATGATATAAAGAGCCCGGGCTTCGGAATCAGAGGTCATGGGTTCAACTCCCGGCTCTGCCACTTGTCAGCTGTGTGACTGTGGGCAAGTCACTTCACTTCTCTGTGCCTCCGTTACCTCATCTGTAAAATGGGGATTAGCTGTGAGCCTCATGTGGGACAACCTGATTACCCTGTATCTACCCCAGCGCTTAGAACAGTGCTCTGCACATAGTAAGTGCTTAACAAATACCAACATTATTATTATTATTATAACGATGTCTATTAAGTTCTTGCTACGAGTCAAGCACTGTTCTAAGTGCTGAGGTAGAAACAAGCTAATCGGGCTGGACCCAGTCCCCCTTCCACATGGGACTCCCACTCTTAATGCCCATTTTACAGATGAGGTAACTGAGGCCCAGAGAAATGAAGTTGCCCCAGGTCACCCAGCAGACAAGGGGCTGAGCTGGGATTAGAAACCAGGTCCTTCTGACTCCCAGGCCTGTGCTCTATCTTCTAGGCCATGCCCAGAGTGAATAGGCAGGCAAGAGTGCAGCACATTGTGGCACATTGTGAAATGTCCCCCGAGGTTTTCTGCATGCAGGTCCCATTTACGGCCTAAGTAACTGAGCTATAGAACACCAGTGGGGCTCTGTAACCCCATAACCCAGCAGGCAGATGCCTTGGTAGCCTCCAGCTTCTTCTGCCACCCACCTTGGCCACCTATTTTTCAGGATTCCTGCTTGGTTGATTCCCCCCTTAAAGAATGGCCTAGGTGGTTCTCTGGGGAGAAACCTTTGCCATTGATGACAGAGCCCCGGCAGTCATTTTCCGACTTGCAGAAACAGGACAAAAGCCCAGCCCACCTGCCTCGTGTCTTTCTATGAACCTGAGCACCTGGGAAGTCACCCCCACCCCTGACTCATGGGCACAGACATTTCTGCTGATCAATCAATCCACCTATCAGTGGTATTTTCTGAGCACTTACTATGTGCAGAGCACTATACTAAGAGCTTGGGAGTATACAACAGAATTAACAGACCTGTTTCCTGCCCATAGTGAGCTTATAGTGCGATGCTAATGCTCCGCTTGTGCTGCTTGACTGTGCCTTCTTGCCAGTTCAGTTGGGGTGTTAGGAAGTATCTTTGCTCCTCTGTTTCAAATCAGAAGCTGATTTGAGAAGCAGCACGGCCTCGTGGATAGAGCACGGGCCTGGGAGTCAGAAGGACCCGGGTTCTAAGACCGCCTCTGCCACTTGTCTGCTGTGTGACCTTAGGCAAGTCACTTCACTTCTCTGGGCCTCAGTTTCTGCATCTGTAAAATGGGGATTAAGACTGTGAGCCCCATGTGGGACGTGGACTGTGTCCAACCTGATTACCTTGTACCTACCCCAGCACTTTAGTAGAGTGCCTGGCACACAGTCAACACTTAACAAATAGCATAAAAAATTTTTGTTATTCCCTACTAGTGGCCCAGTAGTATCCAAATCACATGATGAAAATACATGCTAGAGAAAAACTGAATATTCTTAAATCGCTTAGAACTAGGGTCCTGACTACCTTATATCTACCCCTAACTGCTCATTTTAAATGCTTGTTCTTCTATATCCCAAGACCTTGGTACTTGAGTAGAGACACTCCACACTCTGCTCCACTCTCCTCATCCCTTCCATCTTTCTACCGTTCCCCTGCTCTCATGGTCACCTAGGGGGAACAGGGAGGCCTACAAGTTAAAAGAAAACATCCCAATTTTCAATAACAGAAAAATGAGTCAACCAAAGTCACGGTCCACAATCTAATTATCGCTACTCTTTAAATGGTGACCAAAATTCAAAGTGTAATTAAATGCAGTGAAAATAGATTGGAAGTCTGCTACCCAAGATCTCTTTTCAAGAAAGGAACCTTCCGAACTAATGATTGCTCCCTATATGTCCCCAGAATGACACCCTATTAATGAAGGAATTGTT
This sequence comes from Ornithorhynchus anatinus, assembly GCF_004115215.2. Taxonomy (NCBI): domain Eukaryota; kingdom Metazoa; phylum Chordata; class Mammalia; order Monotremata; family Ornithorhynchidae; genus Ornithorhynchus; species Ornithorhynchus anatinus. Next base: position 25,318,165 of record NC_041745.1, read on the forward strand.
GAGCTGGACCCATCGGCGATGCCCTATGCGCATTTCTCCGTTGGAGAAGATTATTGAACAGAAACCCAGAAAGGCTGGTAATTAGCTGACTACCTACTTCTTTCCAGAGTGGGCAGCCCCTGCCCAGACCGCCTGTATGAATTATTATGCGTCATCCACTGCGCTACGAAAAGATCTAATTAACTCGGACATGGATGGCACATAGTCGGAGACCCCTACGCATTGCATTTCCCAGGTGGTATATCCAATCTCCAGAGGGAAGCAAAGAAGTTCGTGGGAGATTCTTCGTAGAGGTACATTGTTCCCTCTCTCACCCCCCAACCCAAGCAGTGGGTTAGACTGAATGATCATCGCCGAGACAACTGGGTAGGGCCCTGGGCCCTCTCTGCCCTCTCGCCTTCACCCCCGTCATCCATCCCAGATCGAATCCCAATTCCTCCCTTCTGACCTCTTAAGCAATCCTGCCAAAACCCCACATGGGTCACTGCCCAATCCAGTCACTCGTCGCCCATCTGGAATTGTCTGAGTCTCCTCAGAGGCTTCTTTTTATCCCATTTAACTAATTAACATTCATTTCCGGTCAAGGAAAGCAAAAAGCTTCCCAGTGCAGTTAGCAGGACAGAGATCCATCAGTGATGGAAACCGACATGCCGGTGGTTTGCCTCCACATCTTTCCTAGAACCGAAAAGGCTCCGTCTCCGTAATACCTGATAAATAACCCGAATTTAATTGAATTAATATCGACAACTTGTAATTGCTCCTTGTTCTTCAAGTCTGCTTTGGAGAGGCGGGAAAGGGGGAAGGGAGAGAAGGAGGGGAGTGGTGGAGGTTATTGCTTTAAAAGAAGAGAGAAATCTCAAGCCCTGGAGCACCTTTTCTGCCTTATTATTATTGTAATAATGAGGGCAACTGATTTGATCTCTCCTTACACAATACTGCAGCACAGCTATTGCTAAATAAACAGCAAAAGTCCTTTTGTCCCTGTGGGCTGTTTCTCGGTAATTAAAATCAATAGGATCTTCCTCTGCGGATCTCTTTAACCTCATCAAGGCACAGCGTTCGGAGCAGGCAATTGTAAAACAAACAAATGAACTTGCAGACCTTGTGGGGAGGAAAGCAAAAAATAATAAGATAACTCACCATTACTCTATTAGCATATTGCATTTGTTACAGCCTTTTAACATTCCATTGATTTTTCTATTTTGTGGCCTCCTTTTCTTTCTTTTTTTTTTATCTTTGTCCTTTCCAAGCCACTCCCTGCCTTAACGGCAGAAGAGGCTGACTCCCAAAGGTCATGTGAACTAAAATATTCCATTGATCTCTCTTTTAAGGGGGGAGGGGGGAGGGATGCCTATGATTGATTTGGGGAAGACAACAGCCGGGATGTCAGTAATTTGAGGTACAAGCCTTAAAAATACAGCCAGGCTATCGTGCGCTAGGGTCCAGATATCTGTAGGTGAATGTGGAAATCAGGCAGAAAATTATCTGTATGATTCCTCAGGGACTACCGCAGTCATGGGCTCTTTCCTTCGGCTGGTACTTTTGTCTGTGAAGGATAGAAGGGCCTTCTCGAGTCAGCAGGCCAGCACATGGAGCTCAGCCTTCCGGTAATGCTTGGGATTTTGATTCCATTGATTTGGGATTCTTCCCAACTATAAACTTCAAATTTGGATGGACCCATATTTTTCTGCCGGCATTCTCGTCCACCTCCCCTAACCCAGAAAGAGAGAGAACAAGCAGCATAGTTACCTATGATCAATACCCAAAAGGGAGGGGAAGTGTTTATTCAGTTTATTCAGTCACCTCGTCTTCCGTCTTGATTCTGCAGAGTGGCCCCTCTCGGTTCCGCCTCTTCTTAGGCCAAGGCCCCAGTCAGAGAACGGAGGTGATAGTAATAATAATCACGGTATTTTTTAAGCGCTTACTCTGTGCCAGGCACTTAGTACAGTACCTAAGTGCCGGGTGGATGCAAGCAAATCAGATTGGACACCGTCCCTGTTCCACGTGGGGCTCACAACCTCAATCCCCATTTTACAGATGAGGGAACTGAGGCCCAGAGAAGTGAAATGACTTACCCAAGGTCACCCAGCAGAGAAGTGACAGAGCCGAGATCAGAACCCATGACCTCTGACTCCCAGTCCAGTGCTCTATCCACTACCTCCATCCTGCTTCTCAGGTGTTTAACAAAGGAAATTCCACACTGGTCTTCTGGCCTAAACAAAACCAACCTATGTGTATTTACTCAGGCTTTCAATTTAGCTCAGGAGAGGGCAGTTTCTCTGAGTTGACGAATGACAGAGGAGGGGAGGAGAAGGAAGTAAGGGAGACGTTGCATTAGCCGAAATGTAATCCGGAGTACTGTGATTCCCATGTCCCTCCAGGAGAGGAAGGCAGGAAGTAGCTTGGAACAGGAAAGAGTCTGTGCTCCTAAGCAATTATTCATTCATTTCATTCATTCAATAGTATTTATTGAGCGCTTACTATGTGCAGAGCACTGTACTAAGCGCTTGGAATGAACAAGTCGGCAATTAAACTCAGTGAGAATGATACTCAACAATGGATGGGAAGACCAATCTTATGGCCCAGTGGGTTAACAAGTTGTTTCCAAAGCTGCAAAAGCAATGTGGTAAAATGTTGCAACAAGGAAGTAAAACTGTCAATTTACTTTGCTGATTTCTTGGTCCTGGGACCCCATTTGACCTGTTGTTGGGGTTCCTGTCACCCCTGTTTCCTAGGAACAATCTCCACTTTGCATTTTTAAGCTCGCCCCTTCCCTCCCCCTTTCCCTTCCCAGGCACCATACCTCGGGGTGTGACTCGGAGTAAGGGAATAATAATAATAATAATAATGTTGGTATTTGTTAAGCGCTTACTATGTGCAGAGCACTGTTCTAAGCGCTGGGGTAGATACAGGGGAATCAGGTTGTCCCACCTGAGGCTCACAGTTAATCCCCATTTTACAGATGAGGTAACTGAGGCACAGAGAAGTTAAGTGACTCGCCCACAGTCACACAGCTGACAAGTGGCAGAGCCGGGATTCGAACTCATGACCTCTGACTCCCAAGCCCGTGCTCTTTCCACTGAGCCACGCTGCTTCTCTGCAGCCACAGCCACAGAAGCCACAGCCATGGCATCTGCCAGGTGGATTGATTCCTCTAAGCATAAATCTAGCGGGAGAATCCAATACCGGTTTGAAGGGCAAGGGAGGGAAGAACAGAAAAATCCAAAGCCCAGGGCAATTCCTCCCTTCTCCATACCTAGGAAGGCTTACGGCTGTCGTGTTCCTAAATCCGAAAGGGAACTAGAGAGATTTTGTCAAAAAATATTGACTCCAGAGACAAGGAAACCAGTGGTCTTAACCAGTATTTGGAGGCTAGAGTAAATATTTCAAGCCATCGTTTAGGATGACTTCGGTGTTTTCTGCATTTTTTTCCCCCATAGTCTCACCTGAGACCATTTGCATGGCTTAGTGGAACGAACACGGGCTTGGGAGTCAGGGAACATGGGTTCTAATCCCGGTTCCATCACTTGTCTGCTGTGTGACCTTGGGCAAGCCACTTAACTTCTCTGTGCCTCAGTTACCTCATCTGTAAAATGGGGACTAAGACTGTGAGCCCCACATGGGGCAACCTGATTTACCTGTATCTACCCCAGCACTTAGAACAATGCTTGGCACATAGTAAGCACTTAATAAATACCATAATTATTATTATTATCATAGTTCTCTCGGGATTGTCTTTTACAATTCTCCATCACCCAATACTGTATTTTGGAATTAGAGAATGGGTATGGGAGTGGAGAGCTCTAGAGTGTTCTAGTCCTGGCTGTGATGCTGAACCTAAGCTAGTGAGTCCCTTTAATAATAATAATAATTTTTATTATGGTATTTTGTTAAGTACTTACTCTGTTCCAGGCACTGTACTAAGCACTGGGGTGGATACAAGCAAATCAGATTGGACACAGTCACAGTCTTAATCCCCATTTTACAAACGAGGTGACTGAGGCACAGAAAAGTGAAGTGACGTTCCCAAGGCCACACAGCAGACAAGTGGTGGATCCAGGATTTGAACCCACAACCTTCAAATTCCCAGGCCCGTGCTCTCTCCATTACTCCACGCTGCTTCGGGCATGACACTTATCACTCTCCAGGCTTTTGCTTCCTAATCTGTAAAATGGGAGAAATAATAAGTCATTGTTCAACTGTCTCTTCTTCAGGACCAGTCACAGAACCCCTTATTCCCTTTTAGAGCTGATTGAGCACAAAGATTCCTTTGTAAGAGATACCAGGGAGACTAGAACCATTCAATAATTTTCAGCATGATGACACTAGCTACCTTCACAAATGTTCTTAACACTTCACTAGTGATCTTCCATTCTAAATAATTGGCCAATTGCAGAAAAATAATCTCAAATAATCCAAACTTCTGGTGAGTAAATTGGAAATAGATAGAAATCCCCATACAAATGTTTTGAATAAAACTCCTCTCAAAACTATCACCATAAGAAAGTAGCAATAAACAATTTACACTCACCCCTTAGAGTCAATCATGCATAACTGACACATGACTCTGTCACCCTCTGCCCCTCTTGAGTTATTTAGTCCATCCCCACTCGGGAAAATAAATTGATTATTCCACCCCCATGGAATGCATTTTCTCTATGGATTATGTGCATAATGTGCATATTCTGGATGAAGGACTTAGAAGTCAGTATAACAAAACCACCAGGAACAGCAAATTCTCCTAGCTATTGAATGCATTTGTCTCTCTGCTTAAAGAGGAATCTTCAGCCAAAATAAGGCTGCTTGTCTTGTCTTGCAGTCGAGTCATCTCCGACCCATAGCAACGCCATGGACGCATCTCTCCCAGAACACCCCGCCTCCATCAGCAAACGCTCTGGTAGTGTATCCATAGTTTTCTTGGTAAAAATCCAGAAGTGGTTTACCATTACCTCCTTCCGTGCAATAAACTTGAGTCTCCACCCTCGACTCTCTCCCGTGCTGCTGCCTAGGCACTTGTAGATGTGTCCTTTAAGCACTTAATATTCACCTCACCCTCATCCCTAAAGCATTTATGTACGTATCTGTAATTCATTTTAATGTTTGTTTCCCCCTGTAGACTGTAGGTTCATGGTGGTCAGGGAAAATGTCTAGAAACTCTGTTGTATTGTACTCTCCCAAGCACTTAGGACAGTGATCTCCACAAAGAAATCACTCAGTAAATTCCACTGATTAATACCATTACATATTACTGCATTATCTAGTAATTGTTGTTTAATAATGCTATTATATATGAGACATTTAGAAAATGGATGCAAATTAAAACTGAAAGAATTATATTGACCAACTTGAATAGTCGTAGTCTTTCACTGTGCTTTTGTACACTATATAAGGATAAAGTTCCCAGAATTATGTTCTTCTGGGTCAGAACTGCTATTGTTCTTGTCTGTCCATCTCCCCCGATTAGACCGTAAGCCCGTCAAAGGCTGTCTCTATCTGTTACCGATTTGTCCATTCCAAGCGCTTAGTACAGTGCTCTGCACATAGTAAGCGCTCAATAAATACTATTGAATGAATGAATGAACCTGGTTTGTAACTGGAGCTGAGAGAAAGGAAGAACACCATGTTAGAAGCAAGACCTGGGGAGCTCTGAAAAACTATTAGTTTGTGTCCAGGGCAGGCAGCTTTAACAAAACTCTCCTTCTACTGACCTTTTCTTAGCCTAGGTGTTTCCTCTCCTTTTTCCCTCCTTTTATAATTAACAATAATAATAATAATAATGGTATTTGTTAAGCACTTACTATGTGCCAAGCACTGTTCTAAGAGCTGGGGTATTATTGACTGTTTATTGAGTGCCTACTAAATGCAGATCACTTAACTCCTCCTGTAGTAATGGAGGAGCCAGAATGCGGCTGTTCCTGTGCATTTTGACAGAGAAAGCACCCTAGTTTCTAAATTGACCCTGGATTTAAGATGGTGCCCCCTAAAATCTGATTCTTCAAAGCAAATGGAAGGGAGGGGAGAGAAAAAGGGAGAGAGAGAGAGAGAAAAAGAGAGAGAGAGAATGAGAGAGAAAGGAGAGAGAATGAAAGATGAGTTGAATGGGCAATACAGTGGGGGAGAGGAAGAGAGAGATAGGAGAAGAAAGTGTGGCTTAGTGGAAAGAGCAAGGGCCTGGGAGTCAGAAGGTCATGGGTTCTAATCCATGCTCTACCACTTGTCTGCTGTGTGACCTTGGGCAGTCAATTCACTTCTCTGTGCCTCAGTTACCTCATCTGTAAAATGGGGATTGAGAATGTGAACCCCACAAGGGATAGAGACTGTGTCCAACCTGATATGCTTGTATCCACCCCAGAGCTTAATACAGTGCCTGGTACATAATAAGAGTTTAACAAATGCCATAATAATAATGATTATTATTATTATTAACACAGACAGGAGAGGGAAAACAGAAAATGAGGGTGTAATTGGGAAAGGTTTCTTGGAGGAGATAAAGTTTTAAAATGGCTTTAAAGGTGGGGAGAGTGTTCATCTAACATTTATAAAAGGGGAGGGAGTTCCAGGACAGAGAAAGGATGTGGGCAAGGGATTGTCAGTGAAATAGATGAGATTGAGGTTCAGGGAGTAAATTGGGTTTAGCGGGGCCAAGTGTGCTGGGTAGATTGTAGTAGAAAATCAGAGAGGTAAGGTAGGGTTCTCCCAACTTTCCCAGTAGAAACTCAAAAGGAAATCTCCAGCTTTTTCTCAAAATCTCTCCTCTCCATCTGCACCTCAGACCCCATCCCTTCTCACCTTATCAAAACATTTGCTCCCTCCCTTCTTCTCTCCCTGACCACCACCTTCAACCGTTTACTTTGCAATGGGTTCTTCTACACTGCTTTCAAATATGCCCATGTATCCTCTATCCTGAAAACATGCTTCCTTGGCCCCACGACTCCCCATCTCCCTTCTCCCATTCCTCTCCAAACTCCTTGAGCAAGTTGTCTACACTTGCTGCCTCCACTTCCTCTCCTCAACCCTTCATTTCATAGAAACTGCCCTCTCTAAAGATATCAGTGACCTCTTGAGAAATCCAAAGGCCTCTACTCCATCGTAACCCTCCTCAATCTCTCAGCTGCCTTCGACACTATGAACCACCAATCTTCTCCTCGAAACATTACCCAACTTTGGCTAAACTGACACTGTCCTTTTAAGCTGACACTGTCCTCTCCTGGTTCCCCTCCTATCTCTCTGTCTGCTTCTTCTCAGTCTCTTTCGCAGATTTCTCCACTGTTTCCCCTCCTCTAACTGTGGGAGTCCCTCAAGGCTCAGTTCTGGGTCTTCACCTATTCTCCACCTACACCCACTCCTTTGGAGAACGCATTTGCTCTCATGGCTTCAACTACCATCTCTCTGTGATGACTCTCCAACCGGCCTCTCCAGCTCTGACCAGTCTCCTGCTCTACAGTCTCATTTCCTCCTGCTTTAATACTATGTCTATCTGGATGTCCAGCTAACACCTCAAACTTAACATGCCCAAAACAAAATTCCTTCATCTTCCCACCCAAGCTCTGCTCTCCCCAATTTTTTCCCCATCACTATAGATAATGCCATGATCCTCCAGGTCTCAAAAGGGCATAACTTTGGTATTATCTTCTATTCATCTCTCTCACTCAACCCCATATCGAATCCATCGCCACATCAATCAATCAATTGTATTTATGGAGCATTTACGGTAAGCAGAGCACTGTACTAAGCACTTGGGACAGTACAGTATAACAGAGTTGATGGGCACAATCCGTGACCACAACGAGCTTACAGTCTAGATGTGGAGACAGACATTAATATAAATAAATAATGGATCTGTACATAAGTGCTATGGGGCTGATGGAGGGGTGAATAAAGGGTGTAAATTCAAGGGCAAGGACAAGACCGACGGGAGTGAGAGAAGAGGAAAGGATAGCATAGTTGGGGATGGTCTCTTGGCGGAGATGTGCTTTTAATAAAGCTTCATCCAACCCAATTTGCTTGTATTCACTCTAGCGCTTAGTACAGTGCCTGGCACATAGTAAGCACTTAACAAATACAATAATTATTATTATTATTAATAAGGGTTTGAAGGTGGGGAAAGTGATCATATGTTGGGTATGAAGAAGGAGGATGTTCCAGGCCAGTGGCAGGATCTGGGCTAGGGATCGGCGGCAAGAAAGATGAGATTGAGGTACATTGAGTATGTTGGCATTAGTGGAGCAAAGTATGTGGGCTGGGTTGTAGTAGGAAATCAGGGAAGTAAGGTAGGAGGGACAAGCTGATTGAGTGCTTCAGAGCTGATGGTAAGGAGTTTCTGCTTTATGCGGAGGTGTATAGGCAACCACTGGAAGTTCTGAACAGTGGACTGAACAGCTTTATAGAAAATTGATCTGGGCAGCAGAAAAGGAAGAGAGGAGGACAGCTGAAAAAAGAAAAGGGGAAAAGAATCTAAAGCAGAGGAAAAACCAAGGGAGTAGGACAAAACTTAAGATGACTAAACTGAAAAAGAAAATACAAACAAAAACAGGAGAGAGACCCACCCCAAGGCACAAAGGTAGAGGGAAGTGCTATGGGAAGCAAAAAATGATGGAGGAAAAGAATGAGGGGAGGAGTTAGAGGAAGTATCTAAAGATGAAGAAAGAAAGTGGAAGTGGGGGAAATGGGACAAAGATGGAGAAGGAGGGAAAGAGAGAGAGAAAGAGAGCAAAATAGTTGAGGAGCATGTTGGAAGAGGAAGGGGGTTACAAATAAATTTACAGAAAGAGAAATGGACACAAACAGTGAGAAAGAGGGAAAGGGTAATGACAATCCAATATAGGTGAAGACCAATATACCATAATGCATAAATCAAGCCAAAATAACAAAGACAACTTTCCAATCAATCAACTAGTTCATCTAGATTTTACTTGAATTGCCCAAATCAAAGCAACTGTGCAGACATACTCTAAAAATCCTCTTCAACCAAGCAAATTACTTGAGGAATCCATTCCTGAAACCCATTTTTTACGGGGATATATACACCCATCTGTGTGTGTGTGTCTTGCAATCTTCCTCTGAGTCAGGTGCTTTCACCATGATAGTATTAATTGTCAGATGTCTACACACTCTGACATTTACCCCTCCTGGCTTCCCTCCTCCCAGCACTGGGCTCTTGAAGTGATCTCCTCTCTCTATAAATAACCCCTAAACTGGAAACCCTTTAATTTTCTAACTTGAATTTGTGGCAGTAAGAGAAATTTCAGGCAAGATAGCTTCTTTCCTTAAACTGCCTTCCACAACCTCTCATGGCTTTTCAGACTTAATTTTCTATAGATTGCTTGCCCATTCGAGAGGAGAAGCTTGAATCCCGTCAGCTTGCAGAGCCGGTGTGGGGAATAAGATGTCAGAATTGTTCACCAGAGCCCCCTGAATGGGAGCTTAACTACTTGTGGCTGCGTTTAGCGCGTCAATGTGAATTACTGGGCTGGCGAAACTAAGGAGCAATTAGACACCTCACCGCTAAACGGAAATGAGAAATTTACTGTTTGGCCTTCAGATAAGCTCCATCCCATTCTGATCCACTGGCATCAGACCCAGGGGCTGATTGCTGGGAGGTCCAGTGGGATCAGTTTAGAGGCCAAGGAGAAAAATGTGCCCCCTAAAACTAAAATCAAATTGCGGGGAAGGGTGGGGAGTGCTCTAGCTCTTGCCTGTCTGGCCCCATTAGGAATGTTTGACTAGTTCAAGAGGCAAAGGTGATCATAATCATTTAGGTATTTGTTTAGCACTTACTATGTGCCAGGCACTTTACTAAGCGCTGGGGTGAATACACGCAAATCGGGTTGGGCACAGTCCCTGTCCCAGATGGGGCTCACAGTCTTAATCCCCATTTTACAGATGAGGTAACCGAGGCACAAAGAATTACAGTGACTTGCCCACAGTTACACAACTTACAAGTGACAGAGTCAGGATTAGAACCCAGGTCCTTCTGACTCCCAGGCCCGTGCTCTATCCACTGGACTATACTGGAGAGACACTGGTGGATTCTAACTCAAGATTTGCTGAACAGCACAGCAAGAGGACTTGATTCTCTCTTAATACTGGGTCTTCAGGAATTAGTATCCTGTGAGGAAACAGAGCCCAGAATAACAAAACATAATAATAATTCTGGTATTTCTTAAGAAGCACTTACCATGAGCCAAGCAGTAGGTACAGTATGCTCACACCTAGCCCCTGTCCCACATTGGGCTCACTGTCCAAGTGGAATGCATAGCCGGTGAAGATGAAGAAACTGAGGCACAGAGTAATGTCACCTAGGAGGAAAATAGTGGAGGGGGGATTAGGACCCAAGCCTTCTGACTCCCAATCCCGTGTTCTAACCAATATCTGAAGATGGCAACTGGTTGCCTAACTCTCCAATAAGGAGGCTGTTTCCTGCCTGAACATTCTGAGGAAAGCTGACGAAGAAAAAAAAAAGACCTCATTTCAGCTTTAATTTGAGATGATGTCAACCCTTCTCTCTTACTCCCTGTGGCCCACTCTGTCTGGAGAGAATGAGCCAGGCAAAGGCAAGCAGTTTCTGCTTCAGGCCAGAACCAGGAGGAGAGCGAAGCATGAGGAGGGAGGGAGGGAAAAAGATAACAGGGCCCAAGCCAATAGAAAGGTGGCATGGTGACTGCAACTGTTTCCTTCTTCCCCCAAGCACCTCTGGGGCACGTCTGTAGGAGACAAAAGCAGATCTGCTCATTTCTTTCATCATTTAATGCCCTGAGGAAGCAGGGCCTCTGCTTAGATTAGGCAAAAAAGTAGCCACTCAGTAGCCATGATTTCACAGATTATTCTCACCCAAGGATAATCCACCTTCCCTTGGGAGCTTCTCCTGATGGAAGTACATGCCATAGAAGCCATCCTTGAGGAATATGTTTTCAGACCGCATTACCAGAAGTTAGGGTATCCCATGCAACCAAAAATTTATGTTGGCAAAACATAGCAAAGCAAGATAAAACAACAAGGGAGAGCCTTTTTGTGTGCACAAAGTAGGTCCTTTTCAGTATGTTTCAGTAAATTCGGTGTTTTTGACTATGTATATGTATTTGATCATAGGTAAAATTCACCACTGGTGGTGACAACACATACACTACAATGTATATGCACGAATACATATTCAAACTTACATAAACTTATACATCTAAACACGCATAAATATAAACATACACACCTATGGAGGTGTGGTTGGAAGCAACAGGGAAGGAACCATCAAACGCTGAGTTGTTGAAGATGGCAGGGAGGGAAGAAGAGTAAGTGCAAGTGTTAGAAAATAAATAGGAATTGTAAGCCCGTCAAATGGCAGGGACTGTCTCTATCTGTTGTCGACTTGTTCATTCCAAGCGCTTAGTACAGTGTTCTGCACATAGTAAGCGCTCAATAAATACTATTGAATGAATGAGTCAGAGGCGCTGGTGGAGAGGATGGATTTTGAAAGCAGGTCGGAGAAATTGTTGAGAAGAATGAGAGGGTGGTAGAGAGCTGGCGAGGTGAAAGAGATTTTGGGGAAGCTCTTGCGTAATGGTTTTGATTTTGTCAGGAACACACCTGCCAAAGTTATCGGGGACAAGACACAGGGAGAGAGGGTACTGGAGATTTCAGGCTGAAGTTGGGGGTGTGACTGTGAAGATCAAGAATGGGGAGGTTGGGTAGAAAAGCCACTGAGGGAACCCTGGATTTGGGAAAGAGCAGTTCGTGGGGAAGGAAGATGTGGGCGAGAAGGTGGGTGAGAAGACTGGTCCAAGAGCGGTAATTCAGACTGGAAAGGTTAGAGGTGATGTGTCATGTGTGTTCAAAATGGTGAGTGGACAAGGTGAAGCAGGGAGTGAGCAGAATTTTTTTTAAATAACAATAGTAATATTAATTGTGATATTTGCCAAGTATTTACCTTGGACCAAGAAGTATACTAAGCACTGAGGTAGGTACAAGATTATCAGGTCAGACACAGTCCCTGTTCCACATGGGACTCACATTCAAAGGGGCAGGGAGAACAGTTATTCCATCCCAAATTTACAGAGGAAAAAATTGAGACACAGAGCACTTAAGTGACTTGCCTAAGGTCACACAACAGGTAAGGAGAGAAGCAGTGTGGCCTAGTGGATAAAGCAAGAGCCTGGGAGTCAGAATGACCTGGCTTCTAATTCCCTCTCTGCCACTTGTCTAATGCGTGACCTTGGACAAGTCACTTAACTTCTCTGTGCCTCAGTTACCTCATCTGCAATATGGGGATTAAGACTTTGTCCATACTGATTAGCTTGCCTCTACCCCAGCACTTACTACAGTGCCTGGCACACAGTAAGAGCTTAATAAATAGCATAATTTAAAAAAAAATCAGGTTGGCTACAGTCTCTGTCCCACATGGGACTCAAAGTCTAGGTAGGAGGAGACTAGAATTTAATCCCCATTTTACAGATGGGGAAACTGAGGGCCAGAGAAGTTAAGTGCCTTGCCCAAGGTCACCCTGTCTACAAGTGGTGGAGCCAGGATTAGAACCCAGGTCCCCTGACTCCCAGGCCCATGATCTTTCCACTAATTTTCTACCAGCAATTTCAGTCTAGAAAAGCAAGCTTATCTGAGTTCTTGTGGGCAAAGAATCTGTCTGTTCACTGTTATATTGTACTCTCCCAAGCACTTAGTACAATGCTCTGTACACAATCGGGCATTCAATAAATACAATAATAATAATAATAATCGAGTTCTTAGCGTGTCTGGATGAGCCCTAATCTCCCCACTCCCTCCATGCTCAAAGTGCTTTAGCACTTTACCCCTGAGCTCAACAGCCAAATTTGCTTATTAAAAAAAAAAATTGGTATTTGCTAAGTTTTTACTATCTGCCAAGCACTGTTCTAAGTGCTGGGGAAGATACAAGATAATCAAGTTGTCCCACGTGGGGCTCTTAGGCTTAATCCCCATTTTCCAGATGAGATAAGTGAGGTACAGAGAAGTTAAGTGACTTACCCAAAGTCACACAGCTGATAAGTGGTGGAGCCGGGATTAGAACCCACGACCTCTGACTCCCAAACCCATGCTCTTCCCAGTAAGTCACACTGCTTCTCCACTCCACTCTCCTTATCCATGCTTCTTATCAACTCCAGCACTCAGTACAGGGCCTGGCACATAGTAAGCACTTAACCAATGTCATTATCAAATACCATTATCAACACCAAACCAATCCAGCCAGCCTCTAGTTAATTTCCCCTTCACCACTGGCAATCTTCTACAGAAGCCAGGAAACCCACCCCTATGTCAGAAAAATGATACATGTGCTAATATCCTCTGCCTTTTGGGCTCAGAGAAGCAAATTGACCCACAGAGCAGTCATTAGTGGCTTTTTAATTAACTTCTTTCTTTTTTTCCCACTCTGAGGCAACAGGTTCCTCAGAAATGGAGAAGGAGACTACAGAGTTATGCGGTGATAAACCGTTGGATTGGCCCTCATATGTGGGATTAAGTTTTGTTCTTTAGCCCGTTTGTCACAATCGTGCGTCTCTTTTAACAGTAGCAAATCTATATTGAGTGGAGTTTTTAAAACAATATAATGAGGGTGCTCCCCATTAAATTCCCATCTTCATTAACATCTCATTTGAACTGGCGAATTTATATCCCTGAGCATCTTTAATTTATTGATTGTTCCTGGTGGGTGGTTTTCTTTTCTTGCTTGATTCTTCAATCTATTTAGCTCCCTTTTCGTGAAATCGGGAAAAATGCTTACTGCTCGATCTGGTGGCCAAAATAAAATAATTGAAATAATGCTGCCCGGTGGGTCACGAATGTTTCTGTTCCATATTAACAGCTTTCCCTCAATTTCAAAGATGACAGTACTGATTCATTCATTCATTCAATCGTATTTATTGAGTGCTTACTGTCTGCAAAGCACTGAACTAAGTGCTTGGGATAGTACAATAGAACAATAAACCGACATTCTCTGCCCACGATGAGCTTCCCGATTATAAAATTCTATCAGTGCAGCTGGGAGAGGTTGAAAACTTTGATGGTCTATTTCTCACAGTATGAATGGAAGGGTATTTTCTCAGGGTCCTGACATGTTTCCCCATACAGGATCTGTCATTCCTTGTTAAATCGCCTCTCGGTGTCCTGAAAATAAAGCCACTATTCAAAGAGCAGCCCCTCTTCAGACTAATAATAATTACTAATTATGCTGCTTGTTGAGCACTTACCTTTAATCAATTGGTCATTCAGATTTATTGGGTGTTTACTGTTTGCAGAACACTGTACTAAGCACTTGGGAGAGTACAATACAACAGAGTTGGTAGACACATTCCCTGACCACAGTGAGCTTACAGTCAAGAGCTTACTATGTGCAAGCTCTGTTTTAACTCTGGGGAAGGTACCAGATAATCAAGTAAGGCACAGTCCTTTTTCCCCATGGGATTCACGGTCTAAGTATTAAGATAAATTTCTAGGAAAATGATTAGGAAAATGAAGCTCAGAGAAGCTAACTGATTTTCCCAAGGTCACACAGCAGACGAGTAGCAGAAACGGAATTAGAACTCAGATCTTCTGACACCCCCCCCAGGCCCTTGCTCTTTCCACTAAGCCACACTGCTTCTCTACCGCACCTGTGACTGACACAATGGAGAAGCTGCGAGACCTAGTGGAAAGAGCCCACGACTGGGAGTTTGGAGACCTTAGCTCTAATCCCAGCTCTGCCACTTGCCTGCTGTGTGACCTTAGACAGGTCATTTAACTTTCCTGTACCTCAGTTTCCTCATCATAAAATGGGGATTCAATACTTGCCCTCTGTCCCCCTAAGACTCTGAGTCCAATATGGGACAGAGAATGTGTCTGACCTGATTATCTTGTATCTGCTCCAGCGCTTAGTATAGTGGTTGGCACCTATTATACTACATTAATTGAGATTGTGCAATACTCTGTCAGGAGATTGTTGACTTTATCCTCCTTTTTTTATGGTATTTGTTTAGTGCTTACTATGTTTCAGGCACTGTCTCCAGTGCTGGGATAGATACATATTTATCAGGCTGGACACAGTCTCTGTTCAACGTAGGGCTCACGGCCTAAGACAGAGGGAGGAGGAAATGAGGGCTTAGTTGGGCAAGTCTTCTTGGAGATGTAATAAGGCTTTGAAGGTGAAGAGAGTGATGGTTTGTCATATATGAATGGGGAGGGAGTTCCAGGCCAGAGGGAGGAGAAGGGCAAGAGGTCAGGAACAAGATAGAGGAGATTGAGGTATAGTAATTATGTTGGTGTTAGAGGGGCAAAGTGTGTGGGCTGAGTTGTAGTAGGAAATTAGCGAGGTTAGATAGGAAGGGGAGACCGTATTGAGTGCTTTAAAGCCAGTGGGAAGACGTTTCTGTTTGATGTGGAGGTGGATGGGCAACCACAGGAGGTTCTTGAGGAGTGGGGAGACATGGACTGAATGTCTCTTTAGAAAAATGATCCCGGCAGCAGACTGAAATATGGACTGGAGTGGGAGGAAATATGAGACAGGGAGATAAGCGAAGAGGCGGATGCAGTAGGCGAGGCAAGAGATGATCATTACTTTGATCGGCAGTAGCTGTTGGGAAGAAAAGGAAAGACTGGATTTTAGTGATTCTGTAAAGGTCTTTTTTCAATCAGATTTATTGAGTGCTTACTATGGGCAAAGCACTGTACTAACACTTGGGAGAGTACGATGTAGGTAGAGCCAACAGGTAGAGCCAAGAGGATTTGGGGACGGATCGAATACAGATTGAAT
The DNA here is from genome assembly GCF_004115215.2 of Ornithorhynchus anatinus. Lineage (NCBI taxonomy): Eukaryota > Metazoa > Chordata > Mammalia > Monotremata > Ornithorhynchidae > Ornithorhynchus > Ornithorhynchus anatinus. Next base: position 25,333,910 of record NC_041745.1, read on the forward strand.
GTGTGGGGTGAATGAGACAAATAAGTCAAGGGTAATGCAAAGGTTTCAGGCTTCATTCATTCATTCAATAGTATTTTTTGAGTGCTTACTATGTGCAGAGCACTGTACTAAGTGCTTGGAATGTACAATTAGGCAACAGGCTTGTGAGATAGGGAGGATGGCAGTAGCAGCGTTTTATTTGTGAAGCACTTACTCTATGCCAACACTATTCTAAGTATTCACTCAATAGCATTTATTGAGCGCTTACTATGTGCAGAGCCCTGTACTAAGCGCTTGGAATGAACGAGTCGGCAACAGGACTGAGGAGGATACAAATTAATCAGGTCAGACGCAGTCCCTGTCCCACATGGGTCTCGCAGCAGGAGGAAGAATAAGCATTGAATCCCCATTTTACATCTCTGAGGCACAAGAAGTTAAGTGACTTGTCCAAGGTCACCCAGCGGGAGTGATGAGAAAGACAGGGGAGGACAGGTTTGGGGTGGAAGATGAGGAGTTCTGTTTGAACACGTTTAGTTTGCGGTGTCGGCGGGACATTCAAGTAGCGACGTCCTGAAGGCAGGAAGAAATGTGAGGCTGTGGAGAAGAAGATTAGAGTTGGAGAGATCGTTTAGGAAATCACCTGTGTAGAGATAGTAGTTGAAACCATGGGAGCCAATGAGTTCTCCAACCGAGTGGGTGTGGTTGGAGAATAGAAAGGGAGAGGCAGTGAAGCAGGGTTAGTTATTGTTTCAAAGAGAAAGGGGTGGTCCACAGTGGAGAAGGCAACTGAGAGGTTGAGGAGGATTACGATGAAGTAGAGGCCATTAGATTTGGCAAGTGGCAGAACCAAGAGATTCGCCCAGGTCCTTTGACACCCAGGCCCATGCTCTTCCCACTAGGCCATGTTCCTTCCATTCTCAATAACTAAGGTGCATCTTGTTTGTAGGGGAGAAGCTAATCTCTATTACCCCATTACAGTGTTTGTGATCATAATTTTGATGGTATTTATTAAGGGCTTACTTCGTACCAAGCACTGGGCCAAATTCTGAAGTTCGTAAATAATCAGGTAAGTCCCTGTCCCACGCCAGGCTCACAGTCTAAGAGAGAGGGAAAATTTTATCTCTATTTTACCGATAGGAAACTGAGGCCCAGAGAGGTTAAGTTTCTCGCCCAAGATTACACAGCAGGCAAATGGAATAACTAAAACTAGACTCCCGACCTGTAGTCCTCTGCAATTCCCACTAGGCCATAGTGCCTCCAGAGTGAGGTCTTCCAAGGGGCAATGATCAGTGAATGGATCGGATAAAACAGCACATTTCACTGTAATAGTTTTCTGAGGCAATCAAGTTTAAGAAATCCACAACGCACTAACAAACCAATATGCTCTTCCCCAGACCAACTCGTCATGTGCATAAATGGCCAGATACCTAGAGGAGGGAGCAAAGCATCTGTCTATATTCCTTTCTGACCTTTGTCACCCAATCAAGATCAGGTCAAAGAAGAGCTTCCTGGAGGAAGCCATTTTGAGAAGCAATTTGAAGGAGAAAAGCCTTCAAACAAAAATTAATGAACAAGAATGGAAACTTTATAAATCACTCCAATGCCCTCCCTTGCCATCCACTTCTTCCTGCTCATCATCATCACCAATCAATATTTATTGATCCCACACTAAGTGCAAGGTTCCACTGATCAAGCAACAACAACAAAAAAGAGAGAATAGAAATTTCCTGGGTTCAGAAGGTGGGTGACTCGTGACAAGCATGACGTTGAGTAATAGTTTTACACTACATTAGGCCAGAAAAACTCCACAGATAATAAGGATATCTCAGTTATGAGTGCTTAATATTTTATATAAAGTCTTCAAATCACAAGGGCCAATTCTGAAGTCAAAGATGGAGAGCCTGATTTGATTAGTCCAAGAAATCAGCTTCAATCAATCCCCCGGTCAATCATTGGCTTTTGTTGAGCCCTTAAAGAGTGCAGAACACTGTACTAAGCACTTGGGAGCATAAAATATAATATAGTTGGTTGACACGATCCCTGTCCACAAGGAGTTTACAGTCTAGAGGGAAGTGGTTGATGAATTCTTTCCAAGCGCTTAGTACAGTGCTCTGCACACAGTAAGTGCCCAATAAATACGATTGAATGAATGAATGCATGAATTGTCCATACTGATATTTCTCAATACCAGCTGCCCAGAGGGACCAAATGCAAAAACCATGAGTGTGTGTGTGTGTGTGTGTGTATCAACAATAATAATAATAATGTGTGGTATTTAAGTGTTTACTATGTGCCAGGCACTGCACTAAGCCCTGGGGTAAATACACGGTAATTGGGATGGAACCAGGCTCTGCCCCACATAGGGAATCACACTCTTCATGCCCATTTTGCAGATGAGGTTACTGAGGCAGAGAGAAGTGACGTGCCTAAGCTCACCCAGCAGACAGGTGGCAGAGGTGAAATTAGAACCCAGGTCCTTCTGACTCCCAGGCCCATGTTCCAACCATTAGGCCATGCTGCTTCTCTAATAACTTTGTATCTACTAAGTGCTTACTATATGCCAAGCATACAGATATACCCTTTGACTAGGATGGCCAGCTTTATACCAGTCTGGTTTTCTGTCGGCCTCTCTCCTATCCAATACGTTCAGCCCTGCTTTATACCTTGGTATTCATATTTTCATCATTGACTCTCCCTTCACGGAGGCTCCTGCTAACAATTTCCACAGCCTGGATTTGGAGGCCTTTTCCAAAGGGACCTAAGAGACAAATACAATAACTCTGGGAAGCACCGTGGCCTAGAGAAGCAGCATGGCTCAGTGGAAACAGCACAGGCTTTGGAGTCAGGGGTCATGGGTTCGAATCCCGGCTCGGCCACTTGTCAGCTGTGTGGCTATGGGCAAATCACTTAAATTCTCTGTGCCTCAGTTACCTCATCTGTAAAATGGGGATTAAGACTGTGAGCCCCACGTGGGACAACCTGATTCCCCTGTGTCTACCCCGGCGCTTAGAACAGTGCACATAGTAAGGGCTTAACAAATACCAGCATTATTATTAGTAGTAGTAGAAAGAGCACAGGCCCCGGAGCCAGAGAACCTGGGTTTTAATTCCAGTTCCACCATTTGCCTGCTCTTTGACTTTGGGCAAGTCACTTAACTTCTCTGTGCCCCAGTTCCCCCATCTGCAAAATGTGTCCAACCAGAATCCTTCTATCTAGATCATTATTTAGAACAGTGCTTGACACAGAGTAAGTGCTTAATAAATACCATTATCATCTATGGGGCAGTCAGAGTACTCCAGATAAATCTTTCACTTTTTGGTGGATTTGAAGGAACCAGATCGGTTTCTACAAAAATAGCATCCCACATGATGTTTAGCACATCCCCCTCCAGACTGTAAACCCATTATGTGCAGGGAACATGACTACTAATTCTGTTGCACTGTACCCTCCCAAGTGCTTAGTACAGTGCTCTGCACTCAGTAAATATCATTGATTACCCAGCATGGTTAGGATAACACATGTGACATCAGATGTACCTCAGGATCCAGTTTTGGTGTTTTTCTTAATTTTATGGCAGACCACCCTGCACAAAAATACAGCTGGGATATATTCTTTGGAAATGTGGCTGTGTATTGAATGGCTCTTTCAAAGGGTATGTTTTGGTTCCGACTTACATGTTACAAATTAAGTTCTATTCTGGAACCTCTAGAAAATATGAAATCCTTTCCCATAGTGGATACTACAATGATAATTGATCTAAAACAGTGTTTAATCTTTATGCAAGTAATTCAAAGCATCACATTATAATTTTGAATGGATGAGAAGTTGAACTATGATTATGAGTTATACTACAATTCATAAATAATTAAATATGGTTATGAATTCATCTTCTTTCTTGGAATTTGACATGACTTTTTAAACCCAAGTGATGAAGGGAAGATTAGAACCCAAGTTTCCTGAATATCACTGCTGTGCTCTTTCCACTCGTTGCACTGATTACCTAAATGGGAAGATGAGAAGGAGGGAGCAGCATGGTATAGTGGTTAGAGTACGGGCTTGGGAGTGAGAGGATGTGGGTTCAAATTCCAACTCCTCCACCTATCTGCTGTGTGATCTTGGACAAGTCACTTAAATTCTCTGTGCCTCATTTAAGATTAAGACTGTGAGCCCCATGTGGGACAGGGACTGTGTCTGATTTGGTTGTACTGAATCTAACCCAGTGCTTAGAACGGTAGTCGGCACAAGGTAAGTGCTTAACAAATACCATCATTATTATTATTATTAGGTAGGCGGAGCTTGGGATCTTCATTTTCAGCATGCTGGGGATCTGGAGAGTTGGAAACATTTAAATGGGAAACCTGAAAAACTTTTCCTCCGCTGGGATTAGCAAATATGAACCCAAAGAGAGCAGCTGTCCCCATGAGCGCCAAAACCATAACCCTGAGAAGCCTCGCTGGTTGCGGGGAACCGTACAAGGCCGAGGAGTCTTCCACTCTCGGCAAAACTCGGGCTCGAAGAGTGAATAGTGTCAAATTGCTGTGCCAGACGGAAGTAGCTCCATTTCCAGTGGATGAATCCTGCACAACTGCCAGAAATGAAGAATGACTCCCTCTCCCCTAAGGCATCAAAGCGGACTCCCTTCCTTGCGGCAAGTGTAAGCTTTAGCTGGCTTCAGCTGACCAAGAGGGTTGGGGGAGTGGAAATACCAGGAACTGTTTTGATGAGTTGGTATGAACTTGAAAATCCTATCGTGGGCTATAATGTCACTGGGAAGATTGTGGAGGGTGATCGTGCAGCTGTACAAGGTAATTTATCTCCCCGACCTGCTCTTCTCCGTAAGCTGTCTATTGAACCGCCTTCTGGTAAAGCTAAAGATATACAGACACTTGTAAACCTTATCGGGGGGGGAAGCAACTCAGATAATTTTCCACATTTAAATGAAAAACCTGGTCCCGACTTTTCCCAAGGATGAAAATGGCAGCTGTGCCCCTAGGAGTTCCCACCGGGAAGGGAGATCAAGGAGGCCAGGTGCTCAGGGTCTGGAAGAACAGCTAGCATCACCAAGAGCCAAGCGCTTAGTACAGTGCTGTGCACACAGTAAGGGCTCAATAAATACGATTGAATGAATGAATGATAATAATAATGATAATGTCGGTATTTGTTAAGCGCTTACTATGTGCCGAGCACTGTTGTAAGCGCTGGGGTAGACACAGGGGAATCAGGTTGTCCCACGTGGGGCTCACAGTCTTAATCCCCATTTTACAGATGAGGTAGCTGAGGCACAGAGAAGTGAAGTGACTTGCCCACAGTCACACAGCTGACAAGTGGCCGAGCCGGGATTCGAACCCATGACGTCTGACTCCAAAGCCCATGCTCTTTCCACTGAGCCACGCTGAATGAATGAAAGAGCCTGCCGGGTACCAAGGAAGTACTAGGGGATTCACAAGCCATTGACTAAATTCCTGGGACTCTCTAACAAGGAATTTCTCTCCGGATGAGCCAGGTAGTCCAAGGGCTCCTTTCCCAACTCGATTGACGAAGCCTAGACGAGAGATTGCAAACCATTCGGAATTATGTGTCATTTCCCACTATGGATCATTGCCTATATGCAGTTAAAGGGGGGATAAAAGGAAGAAAAAGTGGGGAGAGAACCTAATCGCTGTTGGCCGTCAAACACAAGGCTTTTGTCTGGCAACATCTTCTCCGTATGGCAAAAGACGAGGGTTTGGAGCAAATGCTTTGCTGAAACTCTTTTGTCCAGCAAAACGGGTTCCCCCTTTAATAATAACGATGCTATTTGTTAAGCACTTACAACGCACCAGGCACTGTACTAAGCACTGGGGTGGTTACAAGCAAATCAGGTTGTACACAGTTCCTGTCCCACATGGGGCTCGCAGTCTCAGTCTGTTTTACAGATGAGGTAACTGAGGCACATAGAAGTGAAGTGACTTACCTAAGGTCACACAGCAGACAAGTGTGATCGTGAAGGTTTACCAAAGGGAGATAGCCCAAGCATCATGTGGCTCAGTGGAAAGAGCCTGGGCTTGCGAGTCAGAGGCCATGGGTTCGAATCCCAGCTCTGCCACCTGTCAGCTGTGTGACCTTGGGCAAGTCACTTAACTTCTCTGTGCCTCAGTTACCTCATATGTAAAATGGGGATTAATTGTGAGCTCCATGTGGGACAACCTGATTACCCTGTATCTACCCCAACGCTTAGAACAGTGCTGTGCACATAGTAAGTGCTTAACAAATACCAACACTGTTATTATTACCAACACCAACATGCCCAAAGAGCAGGTTCAGAGGCAATTTGGGGTCCTGTCGGGAGTTGGGGGGTTTCCTGAATGCGTTGCTAAACTGCATAGGCGAGACCGTGTTGGGCTTCACTGGGCAAAGCAGGTGGATAGTTGAGACTTAGTTCTGAACAAGGCCTGGAAGCAGAGATGCAATGAGCCTTTTTTTTAATGGTATTTGTTAAGCACTTATTATGTGCCACTCACTGTCCTAAGTGCTGGGGTGGATACAACCTAATCAGATTGGATGCTGTCCATGTCCCACATGGGACTCGCGGTCTCACTCCCCATTTTACAGGTGAAGTAACTGAGGCATAGTGAAGTGATGTGCGCAAAGTCTCACAGCAGACAAGCGGTGGAGTCTGGATTAGAATTCAGGTCCCCTGACTTCCAGACACATGCTCTTTCCACTAGGGCACGCTACTTCCCATATTAGTTGACATCAGTGGGCCGGTTCAGGGCAGAAGGAGGAGTTGAGCAGCCTGGGAATCCAGAAGCGGCTGGAGTTTTAGGCTGCCCCTCTGGGTTCGCTCCCCCAACGAGATAATAATAATAATAATGTTGGTATTTGTTAAGCACTTAATATGTGCAGAGCACTGTTCTAAGCGCTGGGGTAGACACAAGGGAATCAGGTTGTCCCACGTGGGGCTCACAGTCTTAATCCCCATTTTACAGATGAGGTAACTGAGGCACAGAGAAGTGAAGTGACTTGCCCACAGTCACACAGCTGACAAGTGGCAGAGCTGGGATTCGAACCCATGACCTCTGACTCCAAAGCCCGTGCTCTTTCCGCTGAGCCACGCTGCTTCTCTGCCCCCCTCTCCCCCACAAGCCACTGTGGGAATTCTCCCCCACTGGAACTGGATCATTTTCCCACCTGCTCCTGTCTTGCATTGTAGATCTTACTTCTTATTGATCGGCAATTAAGCTACTTGATTGCATTGATCGAATTTCCATTTGAAGGGTCGTCCTCAAAACATTTTTCATCGTTGGAATAGGTTTTGTGTCTCTGGTTTCACCCATCATTCCCTCTCTAAGGGCTTCCCCTCTCTGACCCCTTCAGTCTCCTGTTATAAACCCAAACCTCTGAGATGTGAGCTCAGGTGCTTTTCCGTGTTGTTACTGCTATAGTAGAGGTTTGGCCTGTTCCCAGGAAACAGTTGTTAGATGTTTATTAAACTCACGCTAATTGGAAGAAAAGCATCTGTCCCTCACTTCCTCCTCTCCTTCCCACTCACTAATATTCTGTGGCTTAACAATAATGGAAATATTTTTCTGATTGCTTTCAATGTCTGAATTAGTTCACCATTTGGCCATTTGCCCTAATAATAATCACTGTGGTGTTTGTTAAGTGCTTACTATGTGCCAAGCATTATAATAAGCAATGGGGTAGATAGGAGGTAATCAGTTCGCATACAGTCTTCATCCCACATGGGGTTCACAGTTTAGAGGGGCGGGAGAAGAGGTATTTTATCCCCATTCTGTAAATGTGGTAACTAAAGCTGAAGCAAGTCAAGGAACAGCTTAATCTGGTGGAAAAAGCACGGGCCTGGGAGTCAAAGAACCCGGGGTCTAATCCCAGCTCTGCCAGTTGCCTGCTGTGTGACCTTGGGCAAATAGCTTAATTTCTCTGTGCCTGGAGATTTAGTGCCTGTCCTCCCTCCTACCTAGACTGTGAGTCCCATACGAGACAGGGACTGTGTGTCTCTCCAGAATAACTATCCCAGCTCTTAGAGCAGTTCTAAACCCATACAAAGCACTTAACAGATACCATAATAACAATCATAATACCAAGATCACACAGCAGAGCTGGAAATAGAAGCCAGCTTTCCTTTCCCCCTGGCCCGAACTCTTTCCTCCAGGCGATGCTGCTTCGCCATCCTACAATCTCCGCTTGCCTCATTGCAGTCTAGCTGAAGCTGTAAGAGCTAGAAAGATAGAAACCACTCCTCTTCAGTTTCTTGGTGCAGAATACAACTGCCTCCTAACCCAAAAAATAATCTTCAGGAAATGTTAAATGTCTTACTACCCAAGGAAGAAAGAGCAAATTTACAGAGTTGGGAGGGATTTCAAAAAGGCCCTTGGACCCACACTCTCTTTCCGGGAAAGACAGTGCCTAAATTATCAAGAAGAAATGGTTTTCTCTATTTCAAGTCTTCCAAAAATGGAGATTTCACTACCTCCCTCAGATCCCAACACATAGGGAGAGTCGGGAGAGTCAAACTCCCTTGCTGTGATATAGACCTGTTTTCTCATACTGGGCCTGTAAGGAGAAAGGAATCCTCATAATAATCCAAGGAAGTCAAGAAACAGTTTAGCCTGGTGGAAAGAGCACAGGCCTGTGAGTCAGAGAACCTGGGTTCTAATCCCAGTTCTGCCAGTTGTCTGCTGTATGACTTTGGGCAAGTCGCTTCATTTACCTGTGCCAATTTCCTCTGTAAAATGGAGATTCAGGGCCTGTCCTCCCTCCTACTTAAACTGTGAATATTGGATTATAAATATAAAATATCAGATATATATGTATACCATATGTACCATACATATGCCATCTATATATGGTATTTGTTAAGTGCTTACTATGTGCCAGGCACTGTACTGAGCTCTGGGATAGTTAAAAGATAATTACAGTCCATGATGGGGTTCACAGATTTAATCCCCATTTTACAAATGAGGTAACTGAGGCCCAAAGAGGTTAAATGACTTGTCCGAAGACATAAGATGACAGGTGATGGAGGTGGAATTAGAACCCAGGTCCTTCTGACTCCCAGGCCTGTGTCTATCCACTAGGAAACACTGCTTCTCTACCTTCAGTGCTTCAAATATATTTGAAAATATTTTTAAGTCTCCCCTTAACCTTTCATTATCCAAGCTGAACAATCTCAATTCCTTCCTCCTTTCCTCCTACGGCTTGTTTTCCATCCTTTTCATTATTCTTGTTTCTCTTCTCCAATTTCTCCTTTGAGAATCCCTTTGAGATCAGGGAGACCTGGATCAAAGAAGGATGATTTCATTTTATCATTTTTCCCACCAAAAGTTTTTTTCTTCCTCCATTTCTATCTGCAACATCTCCCATCAACCACTTCCCCTCCAAAGACCACCCCCTCGCCCCACCTTCCTACCCGCAGCCAATAGTGTGGTTAGAAAGCAGTTTTATCCAACACAAACACTTGCTCACTGAGACCAGGTAGTGACAGTGTTCTTCTCCTTCATCTTTAGTCACTTCTCAGTCTCTTTCAAAGTTCTTCCTTTACCTCCTACCCTCAATCGTGGTGGTCCCTCAAGACTGTGTTGTCGGTCCCCTTCTTTTCTCCATCTACACCCACTCCCTCGAAGAATTCATTTTCTCCCATGGCTGCAATTATCATCTCTAAGCGAATGAATCAATCAGTCAATAGCATTTATTGAGCGTTTATTATATACAGAGCACTGTACTCAGGGCTTGGGAGAAAACAAGGAAGAATTGGCAGACATATTCCCTGTCCATTTATAATCTAGAAGGGGAGACAGACATTAATATAAATGAATGGATGATTCCCAAATCTACTTCTCCAGCCCTGACCACACCCCTTCTCTGCAATATAATATTCACTCCTGCCTTCAGGACATCTTTACTTGGTTAATCCATTGACACCTCGAACTTAACATATCCAAAACAGAACCCCTTATCTTCCCCCCTAAACCCTGTTCTTCCCCACACTTTGCCAATCCCGAAGACAACATCACTATTCTCTCTGCCTCACAAACCCCTAACCTTGGCATTATCCTCAACTCATCTCTCTCATTCAAGCCGCATATTCCGCCTGTCATAAATCCTGTTGTTTCTACCGTCTCAGTATCTCAGAACCACCCCTTCCTTTCCACCCAACCTGCTACCACACTGAACCACTTATCATATCCTGTCTTGACTCCTCTGTGACCTTCCTCCTGTCTCACCCCTTTCCAGTCCATACTCCACAGCTGACCAGATTATTTTTCTTAAAAAACATTCAGACATCTTCCCTTTCCTCATGAACCTCTAATACTTGACCATTCATCTCCACATCAAACAGGAAGTAAGTACCATTGATATTAAAGCTCAATCAGCTCTCTCTCTCCTACTCAGCCTTGCTGATCTCCTATTACAACCTTATCCACACACATGGCTCTCTAACACCAACCTTCTCACTGTACCTTGATCTGTCTTTCTAGCCACAGA